>NC_089503.1:366473396-366773396 GCF_036850995.1 Saccopteryx leptura | reverse complement strand
AATACTTAGTGACTCTGTGGTATCTGACTATACCCCACTCTACCAAGAAACAGTGACAGTCTGTGTTTCCTTAACCCAGGATATCTTTATCAAAGGAAGATGGCCATATATCTTTATCAAAGGAAGATGGCCATTGCCAAAGTTAGAAACTGCCATGGAAAATATACTCCAGTTTTAAAATGAGGCCTTGTTAAAACAGAATTAAAACCTCTGTATTGTTTTTTTCTGAAAAATATTTAACAACAGAATGTCAATAGAGAAAATGTAGCTGTGTAAAAAAATCATTTTAAATAATATCTAAAGAGATTAGAAAGTTAGTTTTATTTTTTAGCAAGAAAAAATTATGCATTTTTATGTTTTACTTCCCAGGATTCTGTTTCCCAGAACTTCTCCCTTAACTTGAGTCAAGGTTAGCCTGTGAATAGAGCTGTAGATTTTAACAATCACATGCCTTTGGCATAGTTCTGTATTAAGGTATATAAGACAATTTGCATAAAACTAGTAACCCTCTCCCAGGACACTGTCTACAATTTTTCCTCACTCGCTTACTACACAGTTTCAATTCCACAACTGTCTTAAAATGATTTGAAGGATAGTTTTTCATAAGTATCCATAGACAATGCAGTCAGAGTAATTAGGACTTGTTGCTCTCTACCCAACACTTTCTTGACTCATGAGTACAATCAAGATAGAATGTGTAGAGAAGGATATATAGTAAAATTGGATGTGTTAGTTAAATATGTGTTAAAATTGATGTGTTTGAAACACACGTTATAATCTCCAATCACTGGAGAAGTTGTTACATATTTTAAAATGTGAGTGAAATTATACAGACTTGGAATGATGACAGATCTAAAGGTCACAGAGAAGGACATAAGTTTAAAGATGAATTATGGGAAGAGAATTAGAAACCTTTTCTTCCTCTATGTGATCCAAGATTAGATAACATAAAGTAGGATATTTTGGCAGAGAAAATAAATCCAAATGAGAAGAGCCACCAAAAGAATATATAGAGAATGGGGCAGAGACCTAAAACTGGTAAATACACTGTTTTTGAATTTCCTTAAAATAAACAAAGATAGCTCAAGAAGTCCAACCTATAGAAAACTGAAATCAGGCTGGTGAAGTAGGTCATTTAAAATAAACACTATATGAAAAGAAGTAAACAAAATTAAGGAATGCATTTTTTTCTTCATTTCATAGACTGCATGGAAAGGAAGCTCTGCAGTAAATTTGTAAATTCAAAATCAGTAATTTTTTAGAGACAGGAGAGTTGTAGGTTTTTAGAGTTTTTCAAAATAATATTTCTATCTCCAAATGTGAACATCCTAAGTGAAACTTAATCTATTGTAGACCAGCCATCTAAACACCAATTTATCTTCTATACTTTTAGATCTCTACACTTTTTAAAATCTTACTTTCCCTTGAAAATAGAAAACAACATTTGCTAAGAAAATAAACAACTAACCAGAAACTGGGTTGTCAGTTATCTTTATCTAGTAGAGTTGAGAGGCTTAGCAAATTTATCTGCTCAAATAAAAGCGATTATGTAAGATATTTACTCCACTGGGTAAATTCAGAAAAAGAGAGGTATTTTTTTTTTTTTCAATCTTTGGCTAAATGGTTTCCAGGAAGTGTTAGGCTCTCATGAATTACATTTGATGAAAGGACTGACCCTTTACAGGGTATTGTAGGGTCAGGTTAGTTTCACCTTCCCATTTTAGAGCCTACATTCAGGCAGGATCTAATGACCTTTATTCACTTTGATGTGTAATTGAACCAAAGGGAAACTAGGGCAACTTGGTTTCATATCTAGAGCTCTGCAATGTGGGTTCTAGTTGTGATTGTGTGGCTCACCGGCTCTACCCAGTGCATTTGTGAAACCTGAACTTCACAGATTAAATGAGGGGATTGGGCTAAACCATTGGCTCTCAATCAGGGTGACTTTACCCCAGACATGATGATTGTTATGACCAGGAAGGGGCCGGTGCTACCAGTATCTAGTAGGTAAGAGGCCAGGGAGGTTGCTAACCTTCCTACAATGTACAAGTCAGTCTCCTGCCCACCAACAAACGCCCCCACATAAATTATCCCGCCCAACATATCACTAGAGACACCCCCGCAGACTAGACCATCTCCTGACTGCCTTTCCACTCCAAGAATACTATGACTAATGAAGCTCAGTACTGTTCCTGCCAGGGGCATTTTAGTTCAACTAGAATTATGTGCCTTCTTTTGGTGTCTTAACTAAGAATGTTTCCCTATTTTATAAGTCAGGCAGTTTGTATAAGAATTCTTAACATGCATGGTGTTGGATTAAGTCATTCCTGAAACTGGACCTTATTATACATTTGCAAAATGATGACATTGTACAAAGTACTCTTGAGGGCGCCTTCTTTCTCTGAAATTCGGTGTTTATTTATTTAAATATTATTGAAACTCTTTTGATATTTTACATCCTTATATGAAACAAAAAGGTGATAAAAAATTGCAAGGATGACCTAAGACATAAATTTGGAGAAATGGGAAGTTTTAATCTACTGTTTAAGTTAAAATCATGACAAATGCTACGCCTCCCTATAGAGTTTACTATGATATTTTTTCCTTTTGGACTGAGATATTTGTGATAGTGAATCTTCTTTTGTTCTGAGTTTTTTCTTTCTTTAAAAATTTACTTTCTATTTACTTCCTCTTTGTAGAGTATTGAGAAATCATCAATATATTATAATATAATACATTACCACTTTTTTTTTTTTTTTGTATTTTTCTGAAGCTGAAAACGGGGAGAGACAGACTCCCGCATGTGCCCGACCGGGATCCACCCGGCACGCCCACCAGGGGCGACACTCTGCCCACCAGGGGGCGATGCTCTGCCCCTCTGGGGCGTCGCTCTGCCGCGACCAGAGCCACTCTAGCGCCTGGGGCAGAGGCCAAGGAGCCATCCCCAGTGCCCGGGCCATCTTTGCTCCAATGGAGCCTTGGCTGCGGGAGGGGAAGAGAGAGACAGAGAGGAAGGAGGGGGGTGGGGGTGGAGAAGCAAATGGGCGCTTCTCCTATGTGCCCTGGCCGGGAATCGAACCCCAGTCCCCCACACGCCAGGCCGACGCTCTACTGCTGAGCCAAACGGCCAGGGCCCACTATTTTCATTTAAATAATTTTGCTTTACTTTTCCTTAAACTAAAATCATGGAAGAAGAGAACATGTCTTTTCAAAATTAAATAGATGTGTGCGTATATGTGTGTGTTTATATAAAAGACACACATATTTAACAGAACTCTTAAGGTCCTAACATTTGCTATCTAAATTATTCTCTCTCTCTCTCTCTCTCTCTCTCTCTCTCTCCCTCTCTCTCCCTCTCTCTCTCTCTCTCTCTCTCTGTGTGTGTGTGTGTGTGTGTGTTTGCATTGGCTAACTATTTCTGTTGCAAATATCCTTATTAGGAAGGCTAAGTAGGCAACCTAAAGTTTTAACAAAGATGCTTCATAATTACAAAAGAATTTAGGATAATTCTGGCAATAAACTTTGCAGATAATTTGGGGAGGTGGTTAGACTGGTTGACAGGTTCTGTATAAGAAACATAATTTAGTTGCAGAACATCAACCCTTTCACTTAAATCCCTTGTTAAGACAATAATAGATTCAATGAAACAAAACACCAGAATATTAAAAAGTTTAAGATCATATTTTCTTAAAATTTTAACACTTTGTTATATGAACAGTATGGATGCTGCATTTATTACATCTGAATATCCAAATCTTGTAACATTAAGAAGTTTGTAATGCTGTAATATAAAACTTATCTGTATGTATACAAGCTGCTGAGAATTTCAAAATAGTAAAAGTGGATTTTTACAAAAAAGTTTAAAGATGTCTATGTTTTTAGGACCAATAAAGTAGAAATTAGCTCATATTTGTATGCCAGGTATCTTAGCTTTAAAATATTATCCCAAAATAATAAAATCACGGTCTATTCCTAGTTGTCCTAACAAAGATGGGGAGTTCCTAAAGAAAGTAGTGAAAGGTATACATGTCAAGAAGAGCATGAGAGTTTAATTTTCTTTTCTTTTCTTTTCTTTTCTTTTTTTTTTTTTTGTATTTTTTGTATTTTTCTGAAGCTGGAAATGGGGAGAGACAGTCAGACAGACTCCCGCATGCGCCCGACCGAGATCCACCCGGCACGCCCACCAGGGGCGATGCTCTGCCCACCAGGGGGCGTCGCTCTGCCGCGACCAGAGCCACTCTAGCGCCTGGGGCAGAGGCCAAGGAGCCATCCCCAGCGCCCAGGCCATCTTTGCTCCAATGGAGCATTGGCTGCGGGAGGGGAAGAGAGAGACAGAGAGGAAGGAGGGGGGGGGGTGGAGAAGCAAATGGGCGCTTCTCCTATGTGCCCTGGCCGGGAATCGTACCCGGGTCCCCCGCACTCCAGGCCAACGCTCTACTGCTGAGCCAACCGGCCAGGGCCTTCTTTTCTTTTTTTTTTTTAAATTATTTTTATTCATTTTATAAAGGAGTGAGAGAAGGAAGGGAGGGAGAGAGAGAGACACACACACACACAGAGAAGAGGGTAGAACAGGGAGCATCAACTCCCATATGTGCCTTGACCAGGCAAGCCCAGGGTTTTGAACAGGTGACCTCAGGGTTCTAGGTTGACGCTTTATCCACTGTGCCACCACAGGTCAGACAAGAGTTTAATTTTCTGGGTTTTTAAAAGACGATTCTATCTTCTTACTGTAAATCAGAGTCCTGCAAGTATCAGACAAATAGCAAATTTTTAAAGCAACTTATCATACTTGTACATTTTCTACCATTTTTGTAAAATAGAACAGTTCTTTTTTTTTTTTTTTTTTAATGGGGTGACATCAATAAATCAGGATACATATATTCAAAGATAACAAGTCCAGGTTATCTTGTCGTTCAATTATGTTGCATACCCACCACCCAAGGTCAGATTGTCCTCTGTCACCTTCTATCTTGTTTTCTTTGTGCCCCACCCCACCCCCTTTCCCTCTCCCATTCCTCCCTCCCCCCCGTAACCACCACACTCTTATCAATGTCTCTTAGTTTCACTATTATGTCCCACCTACGTATGGAATAATACAGTTCCTGGTTTTTTCTGATTTACTTATTTTGCTTCGTATCATGTTATCAAGATCCCACCATTTTGCTGTAAATGTTCCGATGTCATCATTTCTTATGGCTGAGTAGTATTCCATAGTGTATATGTGCCACATCTTCTTTATCCAGTCATCTATTGATGGGCTTTTTGGTTGTTTCCATGTCCTGGCCACTGTGAACAATGCTGCAATAAACATGGGGCTGCATGTGTCTTTACGTATCAATGTTTCTGAGTTTTTGGGATATATACCCAGTAGAGGGATTGTTGGGTCATAAGGTAGTTCTATTTTCAGTTTTTTGAGGAACCACCATACTTTCTTCCATAATGGTTGTACTACTTTACATTCCCACCAACAGTGGATGAGGGTTCCTTTTTCTCCACAGCCTCTCCAACATTTGCTATTACCTGTCTTGCTAATAACAGCTAATCGAACAGGTGTGAGGTGGTATCTCATTGCCGTTTTGATTTGCATTTCTCTAATAGCTAAAGAAGATGAGCATCTTTTCATATATCTGTTGGCCATTTGTATTTCTTCCTGGGAGAAGTGTCTATTCATATCCTCTTCCCATTTTTTTATTGGATTGTTTGTTTGTTTGTTGTTGAGTTTTATGAGTTCTTTGTATATTTTGGATATTAGGCCCTTATCTGAGCTATTGTTTGAAAATATCATTTCCCATTTAGTTGGCTTTCTGTTTATTTTGTTATCAGTTTCTCTTGCTGAGCAAAAACTTCTTAGTCTGATGTAGTCCCATTCATTAATTTTTGCCTTCACTTCTCTTGCCTGTGGAGTCAAATTCATAAAATGCTCTTTAAAACCCATGTCCATGAGTTGAGTACCTATGTCTTCTTCTATGTACTTAATTGTTTCAGGTCTTATGTTTAGATCTTTGATCCAATTTGAGTTAATTTTTGTACAGCGGGAGAGACTGTAGTCCAGTTTCATTCTTTTGCATGTGGCTTTCCAGTTCTCCCAGCACCATTTATTGAAGAGGCTTTCTTTTCTCCATTGTGTGTTGTTGGCCCCTTTATCAAAAATTATTTGACTATATATATGTGGTTTTATTTCTGGACTTTCTATTCTGTTCCATTGGTCTGATTGTCTATTTTTCTGCCAATACCATGCTGTTTTGATTGTTGTGCCCTTATAATATAGTTTGAAGTCAGGTATTGTAATGCCCCCAGCTTCATTCTTTTTCTTTAGGATTGCTTTGGCTATTCGGGATTTTTTATAGTTCCATATAAATCTGATGATTTTTTGCTCTATTTCTTTAAAAAACGTCATTGGAAGTTTGATGGGAATTGCATTAAATTTGTATATTGCTTTGGGTAATATAGCCATCTTGATTATATTTATTCTTCCTAGCCAAGAACAAGGTATATTCTTCCATCTCATTATATCTTTTTCGATTTCCCTTAACAATGGTTTATAGTTTTCATTATATAGGTCCTTTACATTCTTTGTTATGTTTATTCCTAAGTATTTTATTTTTTTTGTTGCAATCGTGAAGGGGATTATTCTTTTGAATTCCTTCTCAGTTGTTTCATTGTTGGCATATAGAAAGGCTATTGACTTCTGTATGTTAATTTTGTATCCTGCGACCTTACTGTATTGGCTTATTGTTTCTAGTAGTCTTTTTGTGGATTCTTTGGGGTTTTCGATGTATAGGATCATATCATCTGCAAAAAGTGATACCTTTACTTCTTCTTTTCCGATATGGATGCCTTTTATTTCTTTCTCTTGTCTGATTGCTCTGGCTAGAACCTCTAGTACCACATTAAATAAGAGTGGAGAGAGTGGACAACCCTGTCTTGTTCCTGATTTAAGGGGGAAAGCCTTCAGTTTAGTGCCATTTAATATGATGTTAGCTGATGGTTTATCATATATGGCCTTTATCATGTTGAGATATTTTCCTTCTATACACATTTTGTTGAGAGTCTTAAACATAAAATTGTGTTGTATTTTATCAAAAGCCTTTTCTGCGTCTATTGATAAGATCATGTGGTTTTTGTTCTTTGTTTTGTTGATATGGTGTATTACGTTAACCGTTTTACGTATGTTGAACCATCCTTGAGATTCTGGGATGAATCCCACTTGCTCATGATGTATTATTTTTTTAATATGTTGTTGTATTCGATTTGCTAGTATTTTGTTTAGTATTTTAGCATCTGTATTCATTAGAGATATTGGTCTGTAGTTTTCTTTTTTTGTGCCATCCTTGCCTGGTTTTGGTATGAGGGTTATGTTGGCCTCATAAAATGTGTTTGGAAGTATTGCTTCTTCTTCAATTTTTTGGAAGACTTTGAGTAGAATAGGAACCAAGTCTTCTTTGAATGTTTGATAAAATTCGCTGGTATAGCTGTCAGGGCCTGGACTTTTATTTTTGGGGAGGTTTTTAATGTTTTTTTCTATTTCTTCTCTACTGATAGGTCTGTTTAGGCTTTCTGCTTCTTCTTGACTCAGTCTAGGAAGGTTGTATTTTTCTAGGAATTTATCCATTTCTTCTAGGTTGTTGAATTTAGTGGCATAAAGTTTTTCATAGTATTCTACAATAATTCTTTGTATATCTATGGTGTCTGTGGTGATTTCTCCTCTTTCATTTTGGATTTTGTTTATATGAGTTCTTTCTCTTTTTTCCTTGGTAAGTCTTGCCAAGGGTTTGTCAATTTTGTTGATCTTTTCAAAGAACCAGCTCCTTGTTCTATTAATTTTTTCTATAGTTTTTCTGTTCTCTAATTCATTTATTTCTGCTCTGATTTTTATTATCTCCTTTCTTCGGCTGGTTTTGGGTTGTCTTTGTTCTTCTTTTCCTAGTTCCTTAAGGTGGGAAGTTAAGTGGTTCACTTGGGCTCTCTCTTGTTTGTTTATATATGCCTGAAGTGATATGAACTTCCCTCTTATCACTGCTTTTGCTGCATCCCATAGATTCTGATATGTCGTATTGTCATTTTCATTAGTCTGTATATATCTTTTGATCTCTGCACTTATTTCTTCTTTGACCCATTCATTTTTTAAAAGTATGTTGTTTAGTTTCCACATTTTTGTGGGATTTTTTTCCTCTTTTTTGCAGTTGAATTCTAGTTTCAAGGCTTTATGATCAGAAAATATGCTTGGTACAACTTTAATTTTTCTGAATTTGCTGATGTTGTTTTTGTGGCCCAACATATGGTCAGTTCTTGAGAATGATCCATGTACACTGGAGAAAAATGTATACTCAGTCACTTTGGGATGAAATGTCCTGTAGATGTCTATCATATCCAGGTGCTCTAGTGTTTTGTTTAAGGCCACTATGTCTTTGTTGATTCTCTGTTTGGATGACCGATCTAGAGCCGTCTGCGGTGTATTGAGGTCTCCAAGTATGATTGTATTTTTGTCAGTTTTTGTTTTAAGGTCAATAAGTAGCTGTCTTATATATTTTGGTGCTCCTTGGTTTGGTGCATATATATTAAGAATTGTTATGTCTTCTTGATTCAGTGTCCCCTTAGCCATTATGAAATGGCCATTTTTGTCTCTGAGTACTTTTCCTGTCTTGTAGTCAGCATTATCCGATATGAGTATTGCTACACCTGCTTTTTTTTGGATGTTATTTGCTTGGAGTATTGTTTTCCAGCCTTTCACTTTGAGTTTGTTTTTATCCTTGTTACTTAGATGAGTTTCCTGTAGGCAGCATACAGTTGGATTTTCTTTTTTAATCCATTCTGCTACTCTGTGCCTTTTTATTGGTGAGTTTAATCCGTTTACATTTAGTGTAATTATTGATACTTGTGAGTTCCCTATTGCCATTTTATATCTTGCTTTCTGTTAGTTTTGTGTCTTGTTTGATCCTTCTCTTTCGTTTTTCTATCTTTTGTTTTTATTTGGTTGTATTCCATACATCTTTCCTCTGTTGCTATCTTTTTTATCTCATGTGCTTCTGTGGTGGTTTTTTCAATGGTGGTTACCTTTGAGTAATGAAAAGGGTCCCTAGCCTGTTCATTGTAGCGAACTATTTTGTGAGTACTTTTGCACTCCATTGTCCTTTGCTACTGTTAATCTCCATCTTCTCCCCCTCTTTCTTTTTGTTGTTGTCACAGTTTAAATTTGGTTTTATTGTGTTCTTCTTGGAGCTTTTACTTGTGGCTCTGTTTTTTTTTTGTTCTTTGTATCTGATTGGAGAACCCCCTTTAGTAATTTCTGGAGTGGGGGTTTTCTGATGACAAATTCCCTCATCTTTTGTGTATCTGTGAATGTTTTTATTTCTCCTTCATATTTGAAGGATAGCTTTGATGGGTATAGTATTCGTGGCTGAAAGTTCCTCTCTTTCAGGACTTTAAATATTGGGGTCCACTCTCTTCTAGCTTGTAGAGTTTCTGCTGAGAAATCTGATGATAATCTAATGGGCCTTCCTTTATATGTTGTATTCTTCTTTTCCCTGGCTGCCTTGAGAATTTTTTCTTTGCTGTTGGTTTGTGTCAATTTCATTATGATATGCCTTGGAGTAGGTTTGTTGGGGTTAAGAAAACTCGGAGTTCTGTTTGCTTCTTGAACTTGAGGCTTTAGTTCTTTCCACAGGCTTGGGAAGTTCTCATCTATTATTTGTTTGAGTATGTTCTCCATTCCATTTTCTCTCTCTTCTCCCTCTGATATACCTATTATTCTTATGTTATTCTTTTTGATGGAGTCAGAGAATTCTTGTAGGGCTATCTCATTTTTTTTAATTTTTGAGTCTCTTTCTTCTTCTCTCTGTTATGCCTCAAGTTGCTTGTCTTCTATTTCACTAATTCTCTCTTCTATCTGACCTGTTCTATTAGCTAAGCTTGTTACTTCGTTTTTCAGCTCGTGAATTGAGTTTTTCATCTCTGTTTGATTTGTTTTTATAGTTTCAATTTCCTTGGACATATATTCTTTGTGTTCATTGAGTTGTTTTCTGAGCTCCCTAAATTGCCTTTCTGTGTTTTCTTGTATATCTCTGAGTATTTTTAGGATTTCTATCTTGAATTCTCTGTCATTTAGCTCCAAGGTTTCTAATATATTAAATTTTTTCTCCATAGATTTTTCCTTGTAGCTGTGTTACCTCTCTTTCTTTTGTATCCATGATATTCGATTTTCTCTTCCGTAATGGCATCTTAGGGTGGTTTTGTTGATAGTATTAATGAGATTTAATAAAGAATAAAAAGTTAAAAAAATAATAAAAAAATAAAAAATCGAAAAGGGTTGGTTTTTTTTAAAAAAAATGAATAATGAAATAAAGAAAAATAAAATAAATTAAAAATTTTTTAAAAAAGGAAATTATTCCCCCCCTCCTTTTTTCCTCTCCTCTCCTCTCCCCTCTTTCTTGAGAAAACCTTGTGGTGAACTGTGAAGTATAACAAACAATGCCTGTGATGGAGGGCCTGAATTGGGGAAAAGTAATAAAGGGGAAAAAAAAAAAAAAAAAAAAAAAAGGCGTATGGACCCACAAAAAGCAAATAAGGAAAAAATTTGGGTCAAGAATAAAATGATTTGCTTTTAGGTGTTGGTTGTCTAAGAGTTATGATGAGAGGAATAAGAGGAAAATGGAAAAATGGGGGGACAAATTAAAAAATTACTATTGTATATAGTGGAATAAGAACTAGATAAAATGGAGAGCCAGGGATGGGTGCACTGCTAGTGAGTTAAAAAGGTGAAGTAAAAACCCCCCAAAATGCCACAAACATAAGTTTGAGTCCCAGATAATTTGTTTGTTATTGAGGTTTGAATGAGAGGAGATGTAAAGGAGAAAGGAAGAAACTAATATAGAGGGAGAAAAGAAAGAGAGAGAGAGAAAAAAAGAGGGAACCACTAAAAGAAGAAAAAAGAAAGGAGAGAGAGCGAGAGAGAGAGTTAAGGGTTTTGGAGTGCAACCCTCATAGAGAGAAAGGAAGAGAAGAGAAAAGATAATGGGAGATGTAACACTTATGGGTAGTGTAGTTCAAGGAGAGGAGAGAGTAAGACCGGCAGAGAGTTAATCGGCCAAATTGGAGGAGGAAAAAAAGTATCAAGAATGAAGATAAGAGAAACAAACGAACAAATATAATAAAATGGGATAGGTTATAAAGTCTGCAGATTATTCTTGATTTTGAGAGGTTATCTTCTTGCTTTTTCTTTTCTCTCCCTCTTCCTGGTCGGTGACTCTGTACCCCGGGTTCTGCCCCTTTGGCACGCTCAGGTAGAGGTTTGCAGTTGATAAGTCTCTATGGCAATGTCATGTATTGTGCGTTAGTCTTGTTGGCAGTCGAGGCTCATTAGCATTTATAGGCTCCGACAGTGAGAGAGTCCGTGTTCCTGGAGCCTTTCTCCTAGTCTTTCCTTCCTCAATTAGTAGCCTGATAATCCAGCTATGGGGTTGCTGCTGCCTCTGCCTGGATAGTAAGAGGCTCAAAGAGCTGGCAACTCCCCACTCTATTTCCACTCAGCACAGGGCTCTGGGTAAGGCTCAGTCAGTCAGAGCTGCTAGCATAATCAGGCGGGCTTTCCGCCCACACAAAGACCTCTGGCTCTGTCTGCCACTCTGTCCGGTAACACAGGCGGGCGCCCACTTCCGGGGCGCTTGGAGGAAACTGTCACTCACTGGCTGCGCGCGCAGACCAGGATATCTGGCCAGCAGTCTCACGCTCTGAGTGAAACCCCCAACCGCAGGGAAAAGTTGCAGCGTTGGAATTGAGTCTCGCTCCATCCCCGTGCGCGGCTTTTGCAAGGCGCTGGGGCATCCTGAGATTCTGCTTTGGCCCACACAAAGGCCCCTGACTCTGCCCCTCTGTGCAATAACACTGGCGCGCACTGCCGAGGCACTCGGAGGAATCTCTCATTCACTATCTGAGTGCGCAAACCAGTATATGAGGCCGGCCGCGTTTCCCTCTGAGTGAAACCCCTCCAGCTCTGAAAATCTCCACCATTGGAATTAGTTCTCACTCCCTCCCATGCGTGGCTTTCCCAGGGCACTGGGGCTGCCCAGAGACTCTGCCCTCGGCCCACAGAAAGGCCTCTGAACCTGCCTCTCCGTGGGGCAACACGGGCACCCACTCTCGGGGCCTAGGAAGAAATCTCTCACCCACTAACTGTGCGCACGCCGACCAGGAGATGGGGTAAAATGGCCGCCCCGCTTGTCTTTCTTTGTTTGGGTTTGGCGCGAGTGTTAGCTTGTATTGCTCGGGTTGCCACAGGATCAGTTTTTCCTCGGCTTGGATCTCCGTGCCACAGCCTGGTTTGGCCGTTTGTGCCGCGGCCTGGATCTATTCACCCCCTTTGCCCGCCTCAGTTTCTATATTCACAGTTACCAGAAAAAGCCGCCCTGTTTAGGTTAGTGAGGAAGGCGGAGCATTTCTTTCTCCCTATTTCCTTCGGGGTTTGGTTATATATTTAGCCAATTTTTCACTCGACCATACCTTTGGGTGTATTGTGAAGCATCTGGAGGCTCCAAAAATAGGTTTTTTCTGTTTCTGGTTGAAGATCTTGTTGAGTTTTGGGGGAGATTTATCGGTATCACTTCCTACTCCGCCATTACTCTCAACAGTTCTTTTTTTAATTGAACTTATTGTGGTGTCATTGATTAACAAAAGTATATAGGTTTCAGGTGTACAAGTCTATATACATCATCTGCATATTGTGTTGTGTGTTCACCACCCCAAGTCAAGGCAGTTTCCATCACCATTTATCCCCCTTTACCCTGTCTACCACCTACCATCTCTCCCTCCAGTAATCACCACACTGTTGTCTGTGTCTATGAGTATTTGGTTGGTTTGTTTGTTTAATCCCTTCACCTTCTCTACCCAGCACCCCAGTTCCCCTGTCCATCTGTTCTCTGTATCTGTGTGTCTGTTTCTATTTCATCTGGTAGTTTATTTTGTTTATTAGATCCTATATATACATGAAATCATATGGTACTTATCTTACTCTGACTGGCTTATTTCACTGATCTCAGGTCCATCGATGCTGTAGTAAAGGATACAATTTTGTTCTTTTGTATGGCTGAGTAGTATTCCACTGTATATGTGCTTTTTTATCCATTCATCTACTGCTGGACAGTTGGGCTGCTTCCAAATTTTAGCTATTGTAAATAATGCTGCAATGAACACATGGTTGCATATATTCTTTCAAATTAGTGTTTCAGGTTTCTTCAGGTATATTTTCAGAAGTAAAGTTGCTAGGCTATTAGGCAGTTCCATTTTTAATTTTTTGAAGTAACTCCATACTGTTTTTCCACATTGGCTGCACCAGTCTGCATTCCCATCAACAGTGCACAAGGGTTCCCTTTTCTCCACATCCTTGCCAACACGTGTTTGTTGATTTATTGATGATAGCCATTCTGACAGGTGTGAGGTGATATCTCATTGAGGTTTTATTTTGCATTTCTCTCATGATTAGTGATGTTGAACCTCTTTTCATGCATCTTTTGGCCATTGGTATGTCCTCTTTGGAGAAGTATCTAATCAGGTTCTTTGTCTATTTTTTAAATTGTATTGTTTGTTCTTTTGATGTTGAGTTTTATAAGTTCTTTATAAATTTTAGCTATTAACTCCTTATCAGGTGTATCATTGGCAAATATGTCCTCCCATTCAGTGGGTTGTCATGTTATTCTGTTGATGGTTTCCTTTGCTGTGCAAAAATTTTTAGTTTGATGTAGTTCCATTTGTTCATTTTTTTCTTTTGTTTCCCCTGCCTGAAGAGATACATCAAAAAAAAATATTGCTACAAGAAGTATCTAAGATTTTACTGCCTGGGTTTTCTTCTAGAATTGTTATAGTTTAGAGCAGTGGTAGTCAACCTAGTCCCTACCGCCCACTAGTGGGCATTCCAGCTTTCATGGTGAGCGGTAGCGGAGCAACTAAAGTATAAATAAAAAGATAGATTTAACTATAGTAAGTTGTTTTATAAAGATTTATTCTGCCAAATATCGGAAATTCAACATAAAGTACTTGGTAAATAATTATTATTATATGCTTTAACTTGCTGTAACTCTGCTTTATAAATTTTACAAATTTATAAAGTAAAGTTACTTCCCTATTTTATAAATCAACATTACTGAGGAACTGGTGGGTAGTTAGAAAATATTACTACTAACAGAGATACAGAAATGGGCAGGAGGTATAAAAAGGTTGACTACCCCTGGTTTAGAGTCTAACATTTAATTCTTTATGCACTTTGAGTTTATTCTTGTGTATGGTATAACACGATGGTCTAGTTTCATTTTTTTTGTTCCTATCTGTTCAATTTTCCCAACACCAGTTATTGAATAGACTATCTTTTCCCCATTTTCTGTTCTTGCCTCCTTTGCCAATTAATTGACTATACAGATGTGGGTTTATTTCTGGACTCTCTATTCTGTTTCATTGATCTATATTTCTGTTTTTATGTGAGTACCAGGCTCTTTTGATTACCATGGCCTTTTAGTATAGTTCTTATCAGGTAGCATGATTCCTCTAACCTTGTTCTTCTTTCTCAAGATCTCGGTGGCTATTTTGTGGTTCCATATAAAACTTTTTGAATTTTTCTTATAGTTCTGTGAAAAATGCTGTTGGTATCTTAATAGGAATTGTGTTGAATATATAGATTGCTTTGGGAGGTACAAGCATTTTACTGATGTTAATTATATTTTTAGTTCATGAACATGGTATATGCTTCTACTTATTTATATCTTCTTCAATTTCTTATAATAGTTCTTATGATCAAAGCAGTGATTTTCAACCTTTTTTTTTTTCATGGCACAAACACACACTAATTACTAAGGTCAGTGCCCCTGACTAAATACAACCATTTTCATCTCATGGCAGAAATAAATTAGTTACTAAGGAAGAAGAGATCAGGGCCCCTTTTTCTTTAGTAATTAGTTTATGAGTGCATAAGAAACAAAGGTTGAAAATCACTGAAAGGATCTCTTACTGTTTTAAAATCCAGCTAGTTTCCAAAATCTCCTTTCATTCTCAAAATAACCTTTCTTAGGGTTATTTTTCCTCCCTAGATACAACCAGCAGACATTTCTAGTCTGTGGGTCACAGACCAGACTAGACACAGGGAAACTTGTAAATCTTGTCAATTTGTCCAGGTTTACTTGTAAATTCACCATACATGTCTTTTCTAATCTCTAATTTCCCCAATTTATCAGGAACTATTTCAACCACTACCAACTTCACACCAGGACCCAATAGTGATGGTGGAGCATAGTGTGACTTTTTTCAGTCACATACTGGGACTTCTAATCTCTTTACTTCTCTCTACTCCCTGCATCTTCTTCTTCCTTGTTATTCCCCCTTAATCTAACCATACTTTTCATATTCTCACTCTGATTAATTATGTATTTTTTTCCAGAGTTTTGATGTCCTGGATTCGGGACTTTTGAAATGCAAAACTTTGCTCTATCAAAGTATTACCTGTGCTGTGGGTTTTCAAAAGCAATTCTGAAACTCAAAATCCAAAACTTGACTCTTTCATTTGTCTTTGAAATCCTGCTTTAGCTGTCACCACCAGAGATCTTAACCTAAGACATGAATATGGAATAAGCCTTAGCTGCCTGGGTTGGGGGAAGGACCTCAGAGCATAGGACTGTGAGGTTGGAAGAACTGGCAAGTGTCTCCTGGCATGTGGTCTTTGCACTGCTGAGTAGTGCTGTGGTTTTCTGATGATAGTGTTCCCTACTCTTCTCCATACTCACTCCCTTTCCCGCTATTCTTAGCATTTAACCATTGAACGTTTATACCAGGCTCTGCAATACATATGGATGACTCCTCTATCAGGAGATAGAGCAGACAATCTCTGCCCACCCCCATGGACTTAGATTTTAGTGGGTTCTAAATATTCTGAACACTGGTCTGTTTTCTTTCTGCTACTCTTAAACTTTTCTGCAACCCTTAGTCCTTCTTCACTTGAAACTGTCCCCTTCATACTCAGGCTGCACACTCCATGTCCTGGTCCTCTGGTCCTCCAATCCATTAAGGGACCTTATCCCAACTGCTGGTTACTGGAGCCTTTGACTTGCCTGCTTCCTGCAAAGAAGAGAAACAGGATAAAATGCAGTGGAAAAAACATTCTGCATGATCTTGGGAAGATCAATTCTGCACTGAATTTTATCCTAGAAAAATAATACCCACTCATGAGTAAATGAAACAGTCACTATTTCTAAATACTCACTAAATGAATAGTGAAAAGGCTCTGGACACCTTAATGAGAATGTCAATTTTAAGTGTTGATTGTTGTCACTATTTCCTTTAGAATCCCTATAATTTTGTAAGAAAGAGGTTCACTTCTACCTAAAGAGTCACCAAAGCATTCTCTTCTTTCTCTTTACCATTATAAGAAATCACAAATACCTACTTTGTATGTTACTTTCTAAGTTCTTCAGTGTAATTTGCCCCTCTCTACCAAATACATTGAGGTCAGCAATGCAAGACAGTAAAGAATTAAACTATATGTGAAAAAAGACATAAAACTTAGCATTAGTCTGTGATTGTTTATAAAATATTTTATCTTTCTTTTTCCTTGAGCATGTCTTTTTTAAGTATCTTCACAATTATCTGTTATCTGCACTATGAAACTTGTTGTCAGACAACCACAGACTTTAAGCACTTTATAATTTAAAGCCTAGTTCCAAAATTATATTTTAATAATTAAAAAAAAATTTTTTTTTGTAGAGGGGATTTGAACTAGCTGAGCATATGTAACCTTTTTTCTTATCTCACAAATTCAAATTTTTTGGTTAAAATCAGGATTCAAAATCGATTAAAATGCATATGGAGTCTTCAAAATTAGGACTGATAAGCAGAAAGTTTTGCCATATGCTCAAAAGCGAGAGACTTCATTTATCTTGGCTTGATTTTAATGAAATGTAGATTATCAGTGCCTCTTGGTAATCTGGGGTTTCTGTGATAGCATCTGTAAAATGTTGATATATCTTTGCCTTGAAGGAGTCACTCTTTAAGAAATACATAGTAACTCTCCTTGACTTTTAAACAGGGTGTTGTTTTCAATTACAACTATAGCAGGTATGCTGTAATTCAGATTTTCCATTGATAAAACTCTAGACAGGAAAGGAAAGCTGAGAAGTGCTTCTTTGAAAAGTGAGGGTGGTTTTATCAAAGACGTGGGAAGAAGGGAGAGCTGATAGAGTTAAAGGCTCCAGTAATTTCACTCCCGTGGTGTTCTTAGTGTCCAAAGGCACAAGGGCAGCAGGAGCAAAAAGAAAGTGCATTTTCACTGTTCACTTCTAAGTCACAGGGCAGGAGGTGACTTTAAAATACCAGGATGCAGCAAAAGAGTCTCAGATGTACAGACTTGAATGAAAAGAACCCACAGTACCTTAAAATGTTTTTTATTGGTGTTGCAGTGAACACAATTTTTAAAGTTAAACAGTGTGACTTGATGGCTGAGTAGAAAGTGGGTTTTTTCCAGAGTGGCAAATGCATTCGATATGGCTAGTGCATAAATTTTCTGATGTCTCTGTCAGTATAAAATGCTGCAGTATCTGTATTCCTTAATGAACAGAGCTATGTTAATTTATCTACTGCATATTTGCCTGCTATTTTTTTTCTAATAAACAAAGATATTCTTTGCTTCATAAGTTCTTGTGTTCTTGAAATTTTGTAGGATATGATACTGTAAATAAAAAATTAAGCTTCTAAGTAAAGCTAATTTTATTTTGAGAAATTTGTTTTCTGCATATTTTTACATTGAAGAAGATAATTCTTAAGTAAGTGAGAAGCAATTGAAAGCTTTTGGTTAGAAATAACTATGATATATCTCACTGGCAGAGCATGTATAAAACAATATTATGATCCCTGTTTTTTCCTCAGAAACCAGAACATTAAAAGATCCATCTACTGAATGCCAAAGCAATGTAGGCTGTTGTTCATTGTTGAGGACTCATTTAGAATAGTGATCTCCAAAGCAATATGAACCAACCTCAGGATAATTCATAGGGGTTGAGGTAGGATGCAGGTCAGGCCTGATACTGATTTTGTTAGTGTTTTATTTTTATACCTAAAACAGGGGTCCCAAACTATGGCCTGATATACCATCTGTTTTTATAAATATACTTTATTGGCACCCAGCCAACCCCATTCATTTACATATTCTCTAAGGTTGCTCTCACACTAACTGTAACAGAAATAATTGTGACAGAATTTATCATTGCAAGGCCTACACTATATACTAACTGGATCTTTACGGAAAATGTTTGCCAACTCCTGACCTAAAATCATAAGAGAGATTTTAAGTTTTGCTGTATTATATGGGTTTCCATTGGTCTCCTCTCTAGATCTGCATGCTAGATAGCCACAACTTGTGTGTATTCTGAGTGCGAGTGTCTGGGAAAGTGTCAGGGATCTCAGATTTGGTGCAGGGAACGGAACCCTCAGTTGTCGCATTCTTAAGCCTGTTGCAACTTATTGCAGTTTATATGCCAACTGGACATATAATTTATCATTTTAACTATTTTTTAACTAAAATTTCATAGAACGACTTGATTTTTAAAAAATATCTCCTGCAAAATAACCTAGATTGAATGTATCACTACTGATACAGGCATACATAACAAGAAATGCCAGAGGTGACATAATAATACTTGGGTCTGGTATACATAAGCTTCTTAGCAGCCATACATATAAATTATAACCACTGATAATGTATTGAATTTGTGCAGTAGGCAGATATTTTGAAATTATTAAAATTTTTTGTAATAAGATTTCATATCTACTTTCATTCTTAATACACCTAGCCCTAGGTTTATATTTTTGCCTTGAGTTTTAACTAATATTTATATAACAGCATCATAATTTGTATGACATGTCTAAAGTAGGTATTTAGGGCACAAAGACATGGTAGCATTTTTAGTAATGTTTAAAGACATGGCTACTCAATGCTAAAGTATTTGAAATTTTACTGAAGTAAATAATGAAAGACTTTTTTGGAAAAAAAATTATAAAGAAAAAAGTAAAAACCCAGCTTAATTGGGGAGATATATATTCATGCTTCAATAAACATTGTAAAATAATACATAAGAAAACAATAGAATGATGAACTGAAATTCATTTCTTTGTATCAAATACTATTAGAAAATACATAGACAATACCTCCAAATATTTAAAACAGTAATTAATGAGAAAATTACAATACATTGGAGTTTTATTATACAGTTAGAACAAAATATAGATTTAAAAACATTCTCAGTTTAGCAGCCTGACCTGTGGTGGCGCAGTGGAGACAGTGTTGAGCTCCAACGCTGAGGGCGCGTTTGGAGGCCCTGGCCTTGCGTGGGTGGGGCACATAGGACAAGCATGCAACGTGTATGAGGCAGCTGAGATGCCACTTCTTGCTCCGTGACCCCATCTTTCTGTAAAATCAGTAAATAAAATCTTTAAAAATATACATAGAGTCTTCAGTTTATAGTGTCTGTTTTAAATTCGAAATATATAAAATGTGACATTTTGGGGGCTTAAAGGAAAAATAAGTCAGAAAAAAATTTATTCTCTAAAGTAAATAACTTCTTTAAGTAAATTACTGTTCTTTGGGAAAATTGTGAAGTTATCATCAACAATAGAATATACCATATTTCCCCATATATAGGACATTCCTATGTATAAGAAGCACCTTAATTTTGGGGCCCAAAATTTTGAAAAAAATGTATTACATAAAGTTATTGAACTCGTTTTATTCATCATAAAATTCAGACAACTCCTCATCTGCGTGAAAAAGTGGGAAATCCAAGTAAAAAACACTTATACAACTACTGTATAAGACACCCAGTTTTTAGATCCCAATTTTTTTCAGAAAAAGGTGTATCTTATATATGGGGAAACACAATATGTATATATTACCTTTAGGATGCAGTGTATATAGAAGAAAAAAAAAAAAAAAAAAAAAAAGAAAGATATGGGGCACTGGAAAGTGAAGACCGAACATAGGAGTAGGCAAAGACAATTTCTAGGAGGTTGGTAAAGACAGTCATGGGACAGCAACTTTTATACAAAGCATTGAAGACAACCAGCACAGACTGGAACAGGCACCTTTCGTGATATCTATGTTGACAATGTCACTACTGAGAATTCTTTCACCTTTGTCCTGTAGTGAGCCTGTCTAAGGTTCATAGCTCTCTTTGGCTTTTTCCAAGTGCAAATAAAGTTACGCTGTCCTCCCCACCCATATTCTTGGAGACACCATCTGACCTTACCTACAGACATGTTCAGGTTTGACTGACTTCTGAGAGATGGAGGTTGGCCACAGCAAGTCTAGAAACATAAAATGACAGAACAACTCACCACACATTTTTCTCCTAATTGGTTCAGCCTTGACCCTGTCTGATTCCCCCATATAGGAAACTCTCTGCTTCCCATGGATCACTACAGGCTTACATGCTAGGTTCTTAACCCCTCCAAGAAAAGTTGAAGCCAGAATATAAACCAGAGACTGTTCAGCTCATCTTTTTTTTTTTTTTAGGCACCTTCAACTCTTAATAATGCCGCCTCTTTCTTACACAGTTTTCATATTAACCACTTTTACCCCTGATTATGAAATGTAATTAGCTTTGATAAAATAATGAAATAGTTGATTGAGAAGCAAAACAAAATTAGAACATATTTCATTCTACAAGTCATCTTTAATGGGCAAAAAAACTACAGTATTCCATTCCATTAATGTTACACACTAACATGACTATTATTTAATAATGTTAGAAGTATTAATCAATGGAATTAGATAATAGGAAGGAATAAAACATGTACAGACTGGCAAAGAGAAAGTAAATTTATCACTGTGTTAGGTGATTTTTGGTGATATACCCAGAGCTTCCAAGAGAATCAACTGACAATTAGAATCAATGCAGTAACTCAATAATGTGTCTTGGTCGGAAATCCAAAGCGTTCTTGTTCTGACATAGACATTTTTAAGAGCTGTTTATTGAGGGGAAAAAATACAAACAAATAAAATGCAGAATATTGTATACAGTATTATCTTTTTTATAATTGTGTATGTTTCTCATGTGTATGTTTGAGATTATTTGTATTTGCTTGATATAGAAAATAAAGAGTTTAAGCACAAATATAAAACTAATAAAAAGAAAACACATTTAGTTACCGTTTCAAAGCACAGAAGGTATAAATCACTCAATTCTACAAACTTAAATACATTAGAGTTTTAATTTTCTAACCTGTTTAAATTTTCTGAAAGTGTTCTGAAGAAAATTTGCAAATTAAGTTTTGAATCTACTACTTTAAAAAGGGAGGGCAACATATACTGATATAGTAAACATATTCAACATAAATTTTAGAAAACCAGTCAATGGCTTAAAAATACATTGCTTTGGAAGAATGAATTCAGCTTGCAGTATAAAAGGTACTTATATATCTACAAGAAAAGTAGCCCTTCTCTTTCATGGGTATTTATGTAGACAGACTCTTTTTGCAACTTTATTTTATAGGCACAAGACTTCCCATTCTTGTGGTTTCCTTGCTCAAAGTCATTGGCACTAACCCCCTTTCTAGGTTAATGGCGCACTCAAGTTAAGACCTCATTACCTCTCCTCCCTACAGTTGAACTCATTTGTTTGCTCTATCTCTATTTCTCCCAGACCTATCTCAAGCTCCCTTCAGTTAATTTCCACTGGTACCTACTTCTTCAATGAAGAGTTTCTAATCCCATCTACCCCTTTTGGGATGAGCTGTCTTCTTCCTTAAACATTTCTCCTCTCTCAGTGGATAGCATGTCAGCCTGGTGTATGGACATCCTGGGTTTGATTCCTGATCAGGGCACACAAGAGAAGTGACCATCTATTTCTCTCCCCCTCCATCTCCCCCTCCTCTCTCTCTTCTCCTCTCACAGTCAGTGGCTCGACTGGTTCAAGTGTTGACCTGAGTCATTGAGGATAGCTCAGTTGTTCCAAGCACATCAACATCAGGTACTAAAAATAGCTTGGTACTAGAGCATTGGGCCAAGATGAGGTTGTCAGGTGGAGCCCAGTCAGGGCAACATGCAGCAGTCTGCCTCACTATCTTTCCTCCTCTCACCTGAATAAAATAAAATAAAATAAAAATTTCTCCTATCAGTATTTTATTTTCTTTTATTAAGTAAGAGGCAGGGCAGTGGCGAGATAGACTCCTGCATGTACCCTGACTGAGATCCACTGGGAAACCCCCATCTGGGTCTGATGTTCTGTTTGTCTGAGGCTGTTGCTCCATTGCTCAGCAACCGAGCTATTTCAGTGCTTGAGGCAAAGCCATGGAGTCATCTTTAGTGCCTGGTGTCAATTTGCTCATTTAAGCCATGGCTACTGGTGGGGAAGGGGGGAGGAGTGGAGAAACAGATGATCGTTTCTCCTGTATGTCCTAACCAGGAATTGAACCTGGGACTTTCACATGCTGGGCCAGCACTCTACCCCTTAGCCAACTGGCCAGGGCCTCAATACTTTCAAAAATAACAAACTTGGCACCCTTTAGGAGACATTGCAGGCATTTGTTTAGTTGTATAGAGAGGCTAGAGATAGGAGGCTGACAGGAATTGTTGGAAAAGACAAAAGAATACACTATGAAAGCTAGTTTCTTGTGAGGAACCTATATATGAGAAGAGGTTTTCTTCTTACTAGTAAGAAATTCTGACATGACATCTATAATATTTAGATTTAATTCCAAGTGAGTTTGACTTTTGTTCACTAACATACTCTTTATGCATTTCTTCTTCCCAGGATGTGACAATCCCTCACAAGCCTGTTTCTCTCCATCCCTTATATAAGACTAGACTCTCTCCTCCTGCTAAGTCCCTGCTGCACCCACAGGCCCTCTCACATGCTGACTGTCTGAGCCCAGGACCCTTCAGTCACTTGTCCTCCTTCTCACTGACTGATGAACGGGAACATTCTCACACCCTGTTTAGTCACAACGCGTATAACAAGGTGAGGATTCCCTGCTGAAATGGCAAGTTTTCTGTGCTGTGAACCTTCTTTATGCTTAACTTTTAAAACTTAACTGTGGGAGAAACATATATTAAGAATATTTAAGTATATTAGTAGTAAATATTTGTATTAAGGCACATGAACTTACAAAAAGATAATAATTCACCTTGAGAAATTATTAAATATTTATTTTTCCTTTCAAAGTTTTTTTTTTCCTGATGTGCATTTCTTATTGTATAATGTTCTAGCTTAGGGTAGAAATTCCAAGAAATTTTCCAAAATCTTACAAGATGCCATTGTTGTTAATTATCTTCTAGTCTCAGTTCAATGTTCTTAAAAGCTTTTTTTAAATTATAATGCCTTGTGGAGGAAGCACTTATAATTGTAGTCAATGGGCAAAAAAATACTTAGAATTTTAGCAGTTGTTTGTAAAATGCATCTATCTGCCTCATAATTTATCATGATGATATATATGTAATAATGAGGTGCACAGTATCAAAAATATGCATATATATTAAAAACATGCAAAAAATATTTATAGTTGGCTTTGTAACACAATCATAATGGTTCCCTTAGTAGCAAGTAGCCAATACTTCACAAAGCTTACATATAACTGCCTTTTGCTCTTATGAGCATTACTAGGACATCTGAGCTATTGTAGACTCTCAGCCCCTGAAAACTTCCTGAAAAAATTGAATTGTCAAAATCAACCTGCAATTAAGTCTTTTTTAAAAATTCAAAACCTTGTTTAAAAGCATTTATTTTGTAAATTCTTTCTATCTTATGAAATATAACTATATACTTAAAAATAAGTCAAGGCCACATATTCTAGAAAGTAGAACTATATTACTTGAACCCTGAATCATTTTTTTAAATGTTCATAAACTCACTCTAAACCCAATTATCTAAAAAGTGAACACAATTATATGAGAAGTGATTTGTTGTTTATATTTAATGCCATCTATTCCAACTAAATGATGGGTCCTGAATTAAACTTTCAAATATCCATTTACTGCAAAAAAATATTTTGGGGCAAAGTTCAGGATGACATTTTTAGGACCTTTGTTTCCTACTTGTAGTCTAGGAAAAATAAGTATTTCAGAGGAGGTATATTATTTTTAATAATTTTTTGTAAGTTTTTAATAATTTTATATTATTTGAAATTCTTGCTGATTTAATACTTGCCAACATCTATTAAATGCATTTAGCTATTAAATATAGTTAATAATTTGCTGATAATATACCATTTTCTTATAAATTGCCATCTATGATTGGGTTATAATTGTATTTTATAGGCATTGTATTAAATAGCTCATTTTCTGATATTTTGGTGGTGCTCCTGGAGCCATTCATCAAGAATAGACTCTGTGTGTCATTGGTATTTTAGCCTACACTTGGTCAGACTGTGAAAAACAAGATGTAAAAACCCTTTGAGGTTGCATAACTATTTTCTGTCCATATAATCTTCATAAGTTTTGTTTTTCAGAGTCTAAGATTTTTTTTTTTGAAGAGACAGAGAGAGTCAGAGAGAGGGACAGACAGACAGGAAAGGAGAGAGATGAGAAACATCTTCTTCATTGCGGCTCCTTAGTTGTTCATTGATTGATTTCTCATATGTGTCTTGACCAGGGGGTTACAGTAGACCGAGTGACCCCTTGCTCAAGCCAGCAACGTTGGGCTCAAGCTGGTGAGCCTTGCTCAAAACAGAAGAGCCTGCGCTCAAGCTGGCAACCTTGGGGTCTCGAACCTGGGTTCTCCACATCCCAGTCCGAAGCTCTATCCACAGCACCATCGCCTGGGCAGGCCAGAGTCTAAGACTTATTGATATTGAATAAGGAAACTTTTATATCTAAAATAATAATACTGTAGTAAGTTATTTCTTGATGGAAGATTCAACTGCTTAGTCTCATACTTTAATTGTTCTTCCTAAAATATGTAGATGACCTAAGTTGATATCTATGTTTACCAACCTTGTGTTATAAATACTGGGCCAGGAGTACACTAAGTTATCAAGACTTGACTTTTTTACTTGAAATAGCTTTCTCAGCTATTATAAGACACAATTGGCAATCTAAATTAACTTCTATGCAATAGTGTAATGTCATGCCCAGCCCTGATTGATAGCTTTACCAGCTAGGCTCATCTCCAAATCTTGATTTTCCCACCATTCCCCCAGGAAAGCCACACTAAACCTGACTTAACTATGTTTGATGGCACCTGCAGAAGATGGGCCTACAGAAGTTGTTTAACAGGTTTTATTCTCCTATTGAAATATTAGTGTGTGCTTCTCTCTTTTAAACCTTCATCAGTCTTAGCATGTCCTAAATCTTTACCCTAATCCCTACCCTCTTCTCTTAGTTTCAAGATAGAGCCAGTGGTGGGATTTATTCAGTTCACACTGGTTCAGCAGAACCGATACCTAACTTTTTGTTGGGTTCGGCAAACCAGCTGTTAAAATGGCACTTGTAATCAGGGTTCTCCCTAAGGTGGGTGCCTGGGCAGCTGCCCAATGTGGAAATCACAAATTTACATTTCTTAGTCTTTTTTAAAGTTCTTCTGCTTAATAGCATATTCTGAGCTCCCGTAGTCATGTTCATTCTGCCCATAGGTGAAAAAAATTTGATGGAACTGTGCTTGTAATATTTATCTCTTCATTTCATAAAACTCATTATACCTGTGATGAAATACTACATTTTAATTCCCTCACATTTGTTACTTCAGTAAACAAACATATAATGTAAAGGGAAAAGTGCCAAACAACCAGGGAGTGATAAGCTGTCATTTGTTTCGGCTTTGTGTTACACAATACGGAAATATCTTAACAGTTTTGTTGTTTTTTGTCAAGTATTATTTATTATTTCTCATTAATATTTTAAAACTTTTATAACATAATCTAGTTTTGTGTACCTCTTTGATTGTTCTTACTTAAGTATTAAATGCATGAAATAATAAATTACCTTTTGGTATATATATATATTTTTATACTTAAAACGGTCATTAGGGCAGAGAACCAGTTGTTAAATTATTTGATTCCCACCACTGGATAGAGCTCTATTATATGATGTCATTTCATATATGATGATGCTCAGGTACTTTCCTTTTTATCTTAGGGTAAGCCAGTATAACCTCTCTTTCCCCAAGTCTCATAAAGGCAGTCATTACTCTTTAATCTTTAAAAGTAACATAGCCCAGTGGAGAAGAGCATGGTGTCTCTATGCCTGCATTCATTTGTTGACCCCACTTCTTCCAGATGGTGATATTAGGTAAATCATTTAGTCTCTATATGCCTCCATTTATTGACCTATGAAGTGAGGATATTAATAATATCTACCTTACTGGACTATTAGGAGATTAAAGTATACTAATATGTGCAAATCACTTTGAACAGCACCCGGGACAGAGCAAGAACCATATAAGGGTTAGGTCTTATTGCTAGTAAGCATTCCAGTGTGGTTCCCATCATCTCTTGAATATTCATCTGGTCTTTTTCTGTTGGATCTCTCTTCTTTGTGTGCAGAATTCTCAAAAAACAAAACAAAACAAAACAAAACATAAAAACTTTCCCAGCCTTTTCCTTGATGATGCTATAATCCTAGTAACTTCAAGACTTGCTTTCTTTCAAAGTGATCTATAGTTGTTTATTATCTACATTCCCCTTCTATATACTCTTCAACCCATTTTTTAAGTGTAATTATCTAAATAAAATTTGAAAAATAAAAAAAATAAGAAAAATTAAAAGTAAGAGAAACAATAACCTCATTATTATATGTGGATGACACTTCCACATACATGGACAATCCGTGGTAATCCAAAACAATTACAATTAGTAAATTAATTTCAATATAAAAATTAAATGGTTACTGTGGAGCAGCAAGAACAAAATAGAAAATAAAATTAAATGAATATGGCTGGACCAAAATATAAGTACCATCAAGAGAAGGGAGCTGCCTGACCAGGCAGTGGCGCAATGGATGGAGCGTTGGACTGGGATATGGAGGACCCAGGTTTGAGACCTCGAGGTCACCAGCTTGAGCGCGGGCTCATCTGGTTTGAGCAAAGCTCACCAGCTTGGACCCAAGGTCTCTGGCTCGAACAAGGGGTTATTCAGTCTGCTGAAGGCCCGTGGTCAAGACACATATGAGAAATCAATCAATGAATAACTAAGGTGTTGCAACAAAAAACTAATGATTGATGCTTCTCATCTCTCTCTATTCCTATCTATCTGTCCCTATCTATCCTTCCTTCTGACTCTCTCTCTCTGTCTCTGTAAAAAAAAAAATAAAAAAAAAAAAAATAAAAAAGTTTACTAATTGGAATGAAAATAAATAAATAAAGTAATTAATTTAAAAAAGAAAAAGAGAGAAGGGGGCCAACCCTAGCCGGATAGCTCAGTTGGTTGGAGTGTTGTTCCGATGCACCAAGTTTGCAGGTTTGATCCCCGGTCAGGGATCAAACAAGAATTAACCAATAAATGCATAATAAATTAGAACAACAACAACAAATGCATTTTTTCTTTCACCTCAACCACTCTACTAAAATTGCTCTCTCAAGCATATGCTGCTTGGCAGCAAACTCAACAGAATTTCCTCAGGCTTCTGTCTAACTTTTATGCTGTGGAGCCATTGACACAGTTGATCATAAGCTCTTGAATCGTTCTCCTTGCTCTGCTCTTGGGATAATATATATGTTCCCATGCCCTGACTGCTCCTTCTTTGTTTTCTTTGTGAACACTTTTTCTCCTCTTTTTCTTCTCTCTTCTCTCTTCTCTCTAACTGCCTCACTTTAGAGAGTCATCCAGTCACAGGCTGCCCTGATTAATCTTAGTACTGATCCTTTTCAAGTACCCATTTCTAATTCTGCTTCTCCTCTGAGATCCAGTTTTATAACTTCAGTTGCTTGCTTGTCAGTGCCCTTGAGATGTCATGTTGTCACTTCAAACTCATCATTTATTTCGCCTCCAACTAGTTCTGCTCTGATTTCTCTACCTTTGTCATTGGTACCAGAATTCTCAGTCCCCAACCTCAAAACTTGATTCATCCGTATGCTTTTCCCTCATAGCTAGTCATTCATCAAGTTCAATGTATTCTTTTTTTGTTTTTGTTTTTGTTAAATCTGTCATGTTGGATTCTCTTACTATTCTTTTTCATTCTATTTTACATAAACCAATCTACTTATTTCCCTCCAGGCATGGCTTGGGGATTTCTTACTGTGCATCCTTCTTATGCATTCTTACCAGATAAAATACCTTCCTGCTTTTTCTCCTTACTTATGCAAACCATTCATTCTCATACTTTATGACCTAGTCAGATCATCCTTCCTCCCCTGTGTTTTCCCCATATATCAACATTCAAAGTGGTATTTTTCTCTTTTCAGTTTCTCTGATCCTTGTCTGTACCAAGGTATCTCATGCATATTATAGATTATCTTATACTTATCTATTGTGATTGGCTTAGTCAAGGATGTGACATACTAATATGGTGTTTTTGCACATTATAGGTATAGCAATAAATGTGTGTTAAATCCTAAAATGACCCAACTTCTTTAATAAGAACACAAAATGCTTGTATATTTAGGGTTATTTCTATTTTAAGTAGAAACTAAATCTGAGTCCATTTCTGTCTGGGTTTCTCAGTGCATCACGTCCAGTGCAATTTCAGTCAGTTGAGATTCCCTCTTTTCAGGGCTGCATCCCATTTCCAATAAGCTTATAGAGTGCCTTGGCATAGGAGCATAGGTGGGGAGAGAATGTGAAGGCAGGAGTTTCTGATCTTTTCCTGCTGTTTGTGGACTCTGGTACCCACTGGGGTGTCCTCAGTCCAGTCTGGAGTATGACCATTAACCATATAATGCATTGCTGTATTCTTCTTTCTTCACCTACACAGCATGCCTTTGTTGACTCCAGGTGAGCTACTTCTGAGCCCCAAAGCATGCATGGAAAAGTACTGTTGCCTGCATACTGGGAGCAGGAACTCTTGGTGAGGGTATCTCAGAACCATCAGCTTGGATACCTACATAGTCTTCTCTACCCTTCTCTTCCTATTCCCATGGCAAACTCATGTGTGAATTTGCCTACTTGCTAAAATTTGTTTGTGACTCACCAGTTCAATACTCACTACACTTTTATGGTCATTTGTAGACATGTGAAGAACAGTGCTAAAGTACAGTCTAGTATTTTCTAAGTTCAAGAAGGCTCTGATGTAACTTACAGAGAAAATACGCATCTGCAGTAAGCTTCCTTTAGGCATGAGTTAGAGTGCTGTTGGCTGTGAGTTCAGTGTTAATCAAAATCAGTAATATATGTTAAATAAGGTGTCTTTAAAAAGGAACACACATAAAACAAAGTTATATTTGATTTATTGATAAAAATGTGATCAGATGTGTAGAAACAGAATCCTGTATTTCCCCTCGGAGCAATGGTTCACTATTTTCTTATTTCCTGTTTGCAGTGACTTTATAGAACATAATTACTGAAGGTAATGAGAATCTATTGTATCATTGTTTGCGTTTCTTGAGAAGAGGATTCTATAGCAGTAATTAATTTGGGAGATGATTTCAGGAAATACCAGTTAGGGGAGTGGGAAACTGAGTAGAAGACACCTGATAAAGGCTGTGTCATCAGGCAAGGACTACTCTGGGTAATCCAAACTTGAGTTTACAGGGGCATTCTGGGAGACAATGTAGAGCATGATCTGGGAGGGAGGAGGGGAATCCTGCCAGTCATCCCTAGAAAAAACTCTCAGGCAAAGAGAAGCAGGGACAAGTAATTTTAAATTTAGAAGCTAAACTTGGTACTAAAATTTTAAGGTCTGATCTCAATATCAAGGCAGGTAGTGACATATATATTAACAAATATTACATTCATGATCTAAATTTGAAGTCAAGGACCTCGCACATCAAAACTTTGGCTATCAAAACAAGAGAATTTTCGGTAGTTTTGATATGCTATGCATTGGGCTGTGTGTAACTACTGAAACATAAAGAGTACAAAAGAAACATGTCAGGGTGAGGTTACTATCTGAACGTTGTGTCTCATCCATAGTTATTTTGCCAGTTTCCCCTCCATTTTGTAATACATTTAAAAAATTTTAATATCAAAACTCATAAAGTACCACGCACAAAACCTGTGTCTGGGTTATAGCCTCGTGGAGTCCAGCCTGTTTCTGAGAACTTGGTGTATTTAGAATGATTACTGTTCCTAGGCACCTCTAATACATTGCCATGGAGCCTTAACTACTTTCTTGACTCTCAGGTGAGAAATCTAATATAGGGGGTCCTCGGACTATGACACAGTTCTATTCCTATAACAGTGATGTAACCCGAATTTTGGTGTAAATTGAAATATACCCTAGCCTAACACAAATGGAACACATGGGCTTTTAGCAGTCCAAGTGGCGTAGTTGGGAGACGCCAACTCCCTCACTCATGTGCCGCGTTCCCACGTATTCTTCCACTGCGTGCAACCAAACTATTATAGTTTGCCCACGTAGTCTGTAAGTATGATGCTAATTGCATAAGATGAAATACTCACGTCTCAATTTTTTTTGTTTTTATGGGAGTGAGCATCGTAAACTCGAAGCATCATATGTTGAGACTCTTGTAACCCGAGGACCCCCTGTATGTATATAACATATATAAGTAGAAAGTTTACCGCTTTCCCTAACTTTTATTCTTTTCTCCATCCTCTGCCTCATTTCTTCTATCTTCTATTCTCATCATCTCTGAGGTTCCCCCGTGTTTGTAAGTCAAGCACAAATTCCAGTTCCCACTTTCACATTCCAATTTAAGATCTCAGGTTTGTGCACTTTTTTTCTCTTTTCTTATCCCAACTACCTTTTCCTTCTTTTGCTGAGCACAACTACAGGCACGGCAACAGGAAGGCATCTCTTATCCTCGTCTCCCCCCAGTCTCTGCCAATGTGCACCAGCAACAAGCAAGAAAACCCAGGGCCAGGCCGTGAATAGAGCCGCACGGAGTGAGGACTAAGCCTTCACAATCTAGTTGACTTGTCTGATCTCTTGGCAGGAATAAGGCTGGGATTTCATCCTCAGAAAGGCTCTACTTATAGGGAACATTTAATGGGTTTTACAGGAAAGAATAGAATCTTTATAGACAGAGAGACAGCTTTGAAGCCCCAGGAGAAAACACACAGTCATTCTGAGAACATCTTCACTTCCAGTTTTCAAAAATTATAGTGCTGGGAGGCCTGGCTGCTGACTGTGCAGTCATTTTACTTCACTTCTCTCAACGTAGCTCTCCTTTCAGAGCAGGAGAGGGCTGCTCGCGTTCCACCTCTGTTCTTCCTGCCCGGCTCCTCCCAGCCCTGCCCGCCTCCCTCCCAGCCCTGCCCGCTCCTTCTCCCTCCCATGGGCAGCCCCCAGGCTGCGATCATTATTGCCAGAGACCAGGACGAGACTTCAAGGTATCTCACAGAAAGAGGAAAATGCATTTTCCTGTGTAGGACCACCATATATTCTAATGAAGCCGGGCAATTTTTGAAAGTATACCAATATGTGTTGTCCTATATATTTTTAACTTTATTTTTTAAAAAATAGTTTTTTGAAAAGAAATATTTTATAGGTGTACCAATGTAACCATTTCAGTCATTAAATAAATACTTTTATAATGATATGGCTTCAATAATTTATTTTTAGTGCCCCTTCTCATTTACAAATATTCTTAAGGATTTTTTTTTACGAATTTTAGAGAGAAAGGGGAGGAAAAGTGGGAAGCATCAACTCGTACTTGCTTCTCATATGTGCTTGGACAGGGCAGGCCTGGGGTTTTGAACCGTCAACCTCAGTGTTTCAGGTCAAGGCTCCATTCACTGCACCACCTGAGGGTCAGGCCATTTACAAATATTCTGATTTGATCAGTAAATCTATCTATACTTACTGTACCGATAAGAAAATGCAATTGCAAGTTCATCTGCAGACTCTATTTATAACAAGACATCAGTTGCTAAATTCATTTTGTGGAATACATGAGTTGTTTTCTGTCTCTACTTGGAAAAGTAATTTAAACTCTTCCTTTAGTTTCTTCACCTGTAAAATAGCAATAAAAATAGAATCTCTGTCATAGGATTGTAACCAAGATCAAGTGACAGATGCAAGCAAAACTTTCATGTTCCAACTTAAGTACCCATTTTATATATTCAGCATGCTAGCTATTATTTGTAAAATTTTGATGTTGGAGTGAAGAAAGAATCCATCAACCTGATAGGATGACATTCTTTTCATCTAAAATGTCTTTTTCTTTCTGTAAAGCTTTCAATTTATTCACATGTGTATTTCCTTTCATTCTGATTACTCACTCTGCTTTGTTCCCCGTAGTTAACTATACTAATGTGTTTTTTTTGTCTGTAACTTTTGCTTTCAAAAGTCATGTTATTTTGTGTGATATAATTTAATTTACATAAATACTATGTGTCACACATTTCACTCTTTTTGTGTAGGTTTCTTTTTTTCTCATCTATAATGGTCGGTTATTGGGTTTGGTTTTAAAACTCTTATTCTAGGATCTAAACTGGGCTGATTGCATCAAAGTTATGTAAGGAGATTTAGAAAAATGTCAGTTTCTGAGATTCACTTAAAATTTCTAAACTGAGAACTTCCTCTGTACTGGATGACCTTAAAGTTTTTACCTCATTGAAAATTCTATGCTTTCTCTATAACAAACTTCTCCACTTTGCTTCTTAAATTTTCTCAGCATTCCATGTGAGAAATGAACTTTAATATGAAAAATAATAAAGGGAAACTATTTATACTAATACATTTATAAGTGCTTGATTATCATTTTTCCCTCCCCCCTCATAAAATCCCTAGTATATAAAAAGAAATAGTATTCATATTAACTTAAGTCACAGAATATTTTTATTAGAGTAAGTTATAAAATGTTGTGTTGAGTTCTTAATCAATATTGTCCCCATGTGCTTGTAACATTTACAGCTGGGCTGAGTGTTTATACATCCCATATTTATGGACTTACTGAATCAGAAGATACATATTATTTTTCCAGCACTACTTCAATTATTAAATGTCACTTTAAAAAAAAATAAGACAGCTGCCAACATGTACTTTCTTATGATTTACTTTTAAAGAAATTAAAGTGCCTTTTTCATGAAAAGAAATGTTAAAATATAACAATCCTTTATGTTAGAATTATGTTTCTGCTAAGAAAGATAAATCATTTTACTTGAACTGTATTTTATCTTTCTGATATGTTTACAGAATATTTACTGATGAGTTTTTAATTTATTTTTCAAGAAGCTGCACCTGAGATTGTATATTAACAATAAAGACAAAATATAATTTGCCTCTGATTAAAAGAAAAGTGAAAGGAGAGTGAGAAAAATGGAGATGTTTTCAATCCAATACCATCCATTATTTATCTTTCCTATATAAAAGATCACTCTAGGTCCATCTATGATACATAGCTGAGACTCATGGACATAGATAAGAGTGCAGTGGTTACCAAGGGGAGGGAGAAATAAGGGAGAGGGTTGGGGGAGGGGTGTAAAGAGGGACAAATATAAAGTGATGGAAATTGATTTGGCTTTGGGGGATGGATATACATCACAATTGACTATTGAAATAGAGTAGTGATGTTTGCCTGAAATCTATGTACACTTATTGATCAGTGTTACCCTGTTAAATTTAATTTTATAAAAAAGAGAAAAGATCACTCCACTTATAATAAGCCAAGGATGAGACATTCGCTAAAATAGCAAAGGAAACCGCCTAGCAAAATGTATGGTGAATGAGAAACACACAGTTTAGGAATAGGAGCGAAAAAACACTGTGATGGGCAGTCAACTCTTTTGGGGAGTTGGCCTTATTGTGCTTTGTTTTCACATTATAGTATATATATTAGGGGGTTGGTCCACAGATTTGGGAACCTCTGATAAGACTTCTGGTAATGTGGTGCTGCGTGATGAAGTAGGAGACAGAAGAAAGGAAGGAACCTTTTATGTCCAGGATGGGTAAGAGGGACAGGTCTCTTCATAAACCGGCGTTAGCCTGCTTCCTATGTCATGAGCAGTCTTTCTTTAAACCCTTAGGATATTTCACCTTATAAATGTTGACTCTTATAATTTTTTCTCTTACTTACCTATTTTTAAATTTAATCCATTTGTAAAGTTTCTATTTATACTATTACTGAGAATATTTTAAGTGGTAATATTATTGCATAGTTATTCAGAAAATTAACTCTAAAAAACTACAGAAATCCAATAAGTGAATTAAAATATTCATATTATAGGCACATTTTCAACATAGGTTCAATATTTTACTTCTCAGAAAGGAATTTTTTTTTCCCCTGAGGTTTCTTCGGATATTTTAACAGAGCTCTGTCAAAAGAATTTAAAGTATATTATGACTTAGCACAGGGGTTGGGAAACTTTTTGGCTGAGAGAGCCATGAACACCACATATTTTAAAATGTAATTCCATGAGAGCCATACAAGGACTCGTGTACGTTATGCATTATCCAATAAAAGTTTGGTGTTGTCCCGGAGGACAGCTGTGATTGGCTCCAGCCACCCGCAACCATGAACATAAGCGGTAGGAAATGAATGGATTGTAATACATGAGAATGTTTTATATTTTTAATGTTATTATTGTTTTTATTAAAGATTTGCCTGTGAGCCAGATGCAGCCATCAAAAGAGCCACATCTGGCTCGCAAGCCATAGGTTCCCCACCCTTGACTTAACAGGAAAATTCTAGCTTTCATTTAATGGTTCAAAGGCTGAGGGGGCTTTGAAATAAAATTTTATTTTTGTAATGTGATCTATAAATATTTAGATCTAAATATGCAAATACTATTTTACAAATCTATTTGCAGAATAAAGCACTGCTCCTTTGAGATAAGCAGTCTATAATTGTTCATAACTTTAAAATGAGAAAATAAACACTAAGTTAAGTGATTTGGCTCAAGGTCACAAAAACCTTTTCTAACTTAGAGCCTAATTCCCTACCAATAACAAAGAGCATAGGCTTTGCCACTGTTTTATTCTGACATTAAGTCTAGGAACCCTGGAGTCAAGGAGTTGACATAAGCACAATCATTTATTCACATGATGATTGGCACAACTGCTGTGAGGATGATGATCAAGTCGTTCTGAGTGCATATAACAGAGGTCTCACCTTGTGTGGTGAGTCAGGAGAGACTCAATGAAGAACTGAACTGAGAAGGAGGAAAGGTTGGGAACTGGCTAAGCCTTTCAGTTAGAGCAGTGGTAGTCAACCTGGTCCCTACCGCCCACTAGTGGGCATTCCAGCTTTCATGGTGGGTGTTAGTGGAGCAACCAAAGTATAAATAAAAAGATAGATTTAACTATAGTAAGTTGTTTTATAAAGATTTATTCTGCCAAACTTAGTGAAAATCTGACATAAATTACTTGGTAATTATTATTATATGCTTTAACTTGCTGTAACTCTGCTTTATGATTTTTATGAAGTAAAGTTTACTTCCCTACTTTATAAATCACCATTACTGTGGTACCGGTGGGCAGTTAGAAAATTTTACTACTAACAGAGATACAGAAGTGGGTGGTAGGTATAAAAAGGTTGACTACCCTGAGTTAGAAGGAACAGCCCTAGGGAAGGTTTCCAGGCAGGAAAGGAAAGGAACAGAACAAGCTTGAGAAAATTAAAAGAGGCCAGCATATTGGAGAAGCAAGGGAAACCAGGAAGTTGAGTTTTAAGTAAGACCATACCAGACCATGTCTGCATCCTGGAGCATAATGGCTTATTGCAATTTGTAGGGAGAAAGCAGAGAATGAATTGGAGGGGAAGGGCGTACCACAGAGATTTTGTAGGGAAGAAATTAATATTTAGAAAATGTAGGAAACACACCACTTACTTTACAGATGGTGTTTTATTTAAATTTTAAAACAATCATAAAGAGGGTTGTGCAACCTTTGTTTTACAGATGAAGAAACTGAGGTTTAAGAAGTATAAATGATTTGTACACGAATGCACAAAACGAACATTGAAGCTGATACTACACTAATTTTCATAAAGATAGTCCCCCTCTCCCTCCCACAAAAAAAGTCTAGGCATGAAGTGGCATCACTACCGTTGCCAGCATCACCACTCTGAAACTACAGGCTTTCCTCTCAGATGACAGTTCCAAATACCTCAGGGCTGGACCACACCACTAAGGTTTACAGATGAGAAACCTGAAGACTAAACATCCAAAGTGACGTGCCCAGGGGCGTGGCCTGAGGGATTGGCAGAGCCTGGATTTCTCATGAATGGCACAATGCTTTGTATATTTCATCCCAGGCTCCGCTTCCTTTGGCAGTCACAGTTCCAAAGGCTAAGAAAACCACTATCCGTCTAATACTCTGACAAAATTTACCGAGGCAGTCATATTTACTGAAAAAAAAAAAATCGTCTTGAATTTTGGAGGCAAAACTTCCCTTTATCGTCCTCATTAATAATGTCTGTTGGTGTTCAGTCTGCATAATTAGAAATCTTTCTGTGTGAATAAACCAAGGTGATTTATTTTCTATCACCACAGAGATAAATTGCCTTGCTCTCAATTCTAAAACTTCCTGACAGCTTTTGGAGTTAATGGGAATTGGGTAACGATTTTGATGCTGCAGAACAGAAAGGGTAGAATAGGAGAAAAAGCTTTATAAACTCAAAATTGGTTTTTACCGTTTAGAGATTTTTCAGAAAAATCAGAACATGGGCACTGTTTGCCTAGGCCAAATTGTTTTCAAATTGGATGGATTGGGGTAATATGTTCATAAAGAACATTCTGTTCAAAATGGCTAAATGCAAATTAATTGGACTTTTAACATTAAAAAATGAATGCCAGCGAGCAGGTATTTTAAGAGAAGCAGTTCTGAGAAATGAAGTTATCAATTATATTTACTTTAGTTCTCCACTAGAGGGAATAAAGCACATTTCAACCACATCGACGCTTTACTGGGCGGGCGTCTGAAACCGGGCCTGTTTCAAGTGATTTAATTGCCAGTCATCATTCCTAAAATGTACTTAATTTAATCACAAACAGTTGACTGAAATTTCTCAAACTGGAAACAAGCAATTTCTTATATATCTCTCCCTAAATTCATTTGTTATCATCTAGCTGGAATTTTTCATTGTAACACCTTTAATAAAATCATTGAAAAAATTTAAGTATTTGCAAATCGGAAAGAGATGTGTGGTAGGAAGCAGGCTGGGTGGCCTTTTTAGTGAGCGTAAAGGCCAGTGGCCGCCGCCATTGTGGCCATTCATATGCAGGTTCTCATTAGATTTGGGCAGATGGTAAAGAAACAGTGGAGCCAAAAAATGGTGGGCCATCCTTTATTCTAGCCTCGCACCGGCTGGTGAGTAAACACACACAGGGCTCCCAAAGCCACTTACACATTTTCCAGTTCTACAACCAGGAGAAGCTTCTCTGGTTTTCCCTAGAATCAAAGGCCCCCACCAGTCTCAGCCACCTCTGCACACCTCTGTTCCCCATCTGCACACCTTCTCCCTTCTCCTCTCTGCACAAACTGGCTTCTCCTTCAGCACTCTGCCATCTTGGCTTCTTTCTCCTCCTTCTCCTTCTCTCCTTTTAAAACCTTTCTGGTGCCAAAATCCTTACCTCCAGCAACATTAGCATACATCCTAAGCAGAAAGGTAATTAGCAATTTCACAGGCCAGTGCCATTTTTAACAGTAAAAGTGAGCAAACTCAAAAAACACAAATTTTTCCCTGGCCGGTTGGCTCAGTGGTAGAGCGTCGGCCTGGCGTGCAGAGGTCCCAAGTTCGATTCCCAGCCAGGGCACACAGGAGAAGCGCCCATCTGCTTCTCCACCCCTCCCCCTCTCCTTCCTCTCTGTCTCTCTCTTCCCCTCCCGCAGCGGAGGCTCCATTGGAGCAAGGATGGCCCGGGCACTGGGGATGGCTCCTTGGCCTCTGCCCCAGGCGCTAGAGTGGCTCTGGTCACAACAGAGCATCGCCCCCTGGTGGGTGGAGCGTCACCCCCTGTTGGGTGTGCCGGGTAGATCCCGGTCTGGCGCATGCGGGAGTCTGTCTGACTGTCTCTCCCCGTTTCCAGCTTCGGAACAATACAAAAAACAAACAAACAAAAACACAAATTTTATAAACTCATTTGCTCAACAGTGAAGAAAAGTAGACTTGGAGAAAGTTGATTTTTAAAGCTCTTAGAAGGCATCATGTTAGTCCCTCAGAATTTATTGACCATGCTTGTGTTTTACAGGCACAGAGAAAAGAACTCACCAATCTGTTGGCACCCTGTGCCCCTGGAGGCACTAAGGGAAAATGAGCTCCTGTATTTCACAGCCCTCAGCTGCCCCCTGCCCCTGCCCCATTGCATGGCACCTTAGATCAGTTTCCTTAGGGGCTGAGCCTGAGACAGGGGTTCAGGCTTTTCTGATTTGTTGAGGGTATGCTCTTCAGAGAGACATCCTCTAAAGGAGGGAGTAAGTCCTGATTGTGGTGGCAAAAGACACCTAATTCACATGGAGAAGGCTCTAAAGCATAAATTGCAAAGTTATCCTCCACTGGAACAAAGGAACAGACCTTTGATAGCCCATATCAGCAGTCGTTGGTCATGGGCCACAGTGTAGGGAGAGGGTGAAGTAAGGAGCTTTAGGACATCTTAGCTGAGGGCATGATCTGCGGAAGGAGCCAGTTGTGGGCCCTGAAATATAATAGTAACTCTAATGTCAGGATTTATATTTACAAATGAGTCTATATACATTTACATTTACATATATATATGTGTGTGTGTGTGTGTGTATATATATATATATATACACACAGTCTTTTGATCCGTCTCATCTGATCTTCTTTCAATGCCATTGCTCTTTTTAAAAAATGTCTTTTAATATTAATTCACACAATTCACAGAAAATTGCCATTATTCAGCAGTTCTTCACTTACAAAATGTTTCATCAGTTTTAAGTTCTTCAACCTAATTGTTTCATTGATTTAATTTACCCGTTGTCCTTTTACACATTCCAAAAGCCTTATATAACATATATGATTTATGTCGTCAAGGAGCCTCTTATTTTGAAACTTCAAGGCAAAATTTTCCTGTCTTACTTTGTCTTGTTTAATGTGACTGTTGTTTTGTCTTTTTTACTAAACGATAAACATAAAATTCTTTCAGAGTACTAAATTTGCTGAAGTTTACCCTTGTATGACTAATTAAAATACAACTTAGACATTTGCCCACATACAAGCCGTCTGTTCCATATGATCTGTGAATCAAATGGAAGTCTCCTTTGTGGAAGGAAGATATGACTGTGGGGTTGGACACTTCCGCAGGTTGTTTAAAAATATTCATTTAGCCTCTATTGGTTACTGAAACACTTCCTTAGCCCTTAAGTCATTTAAATGATGTATAAAGCCACTCATTGCTCTCAAAGTATTAGAGGTCAAACATTAAATTATAAGACTTTGAGATTGTATTATTAGAAATATATGTTTATTGTGGTCTTATCTTCTTGTTCACTGATCTTTTTTTTTTAACCAGTGTATAATGTTCATTTTTGTTCTTTACAATATTTTTCTTAAATTCCATTTTAAAGATAATAAAATTGTTATTCTCTTTTTTGTTTTGGTTTATATTAGGCAGATACATCTTTTTCTCCTTTCGTTTTCAACTTTGTATGTCTTTTTGTTTTTGTGTGTGTCTTTTGTTAACTGTAAATTTTCTAATCTTGCTTTTTTTTAAATCTTGAGAGACTGCTCTTAAACCTATGAAACTATCTCATTACATGACCTTAATCGGCCGTATTTTTTTTACATTTCTTATTATTATAATTTCTTTTTCTTTTCTAGTTTTGCATCCAACAGGCCTGGTTTTAATTTACTAGTTAAAAATTTATTCATTTTCCTTTGTTGTCATGATTGCCCTTCACTGACGGTCCACATTGCTGTTGATATATCCCCACCAGTATCTGTATTTTCTCCTAGTAAGATAAGTCCATTGGTCCCTTCTGCTTTCGATCATGTTGATTATCCAAGTCTAGATTTTTACTTCTGGCATGTTATGGTTACAATTTCTTTTTAAAATGGCAGCCACACCCTTACTCAGAGTACTTTATTACCCTACCTTCCTATATTTCTTACTGTATCCTACTATGTTTATTTCCCTTACTTGAATTCTTGATCCAAGAAGGTTTTTAAATTACATCTTTATTTGGCGAATACTCTGAGCTCTCGTATGCCTGAGAATATGTTTGATGGCTTCCACACTTGAATGACATTTTAAGGGCTTATGAAATTCTAGGTGATAGAGATCTTAAACAAATTCGGTAGTATTATAAACATTCTTATCCTAATTTTCAAATGATTCACTCTTTGGTATGGCAGAAACCAACAAACATAACATAACTAAACATAGACTTTTTCTATGGGCTTCTTACCAATCAGTAGATACTCTACCTATTCAATGATTTGAAGTTTGATTAAAGAAGCACCATGGCTGTTAGGATGTATTTCTGGTAGGAATATAGCAAGAAGTAAAAAATATATACAAATTCTCCAGAGGGTAGGTCTTAGATTCTAACAAGAGTCAGAAAAGCAAGGCTGTCAGAATCCCTTAGAAATGGCTGCAATCTGAGGACAAATTCCAGTGGCTGGAAGGACAATATAGCTGGGGCAGGGCTAGGGGTTGGGGACAGGAGATAGTGAGTGCACTGACTATGCAAAGATGTGTAACCCACACAGTGAGAGTTTGGAAGTGCCTACAATCATTCCTGAAATGTAGTTTGAAACAATGTGTATAGAGATGGGTGATGAAGGAATAGGGTCCAATTCCAGGGAAGCAGGGGCTGGCAGGTACCACACCGGAGGCAGCCCTCCAGTGACCTGTGGACATGCAGTGCTCAGCTCATCTGCCTACCAACCATTCATACATCCTCTCTCTCTTCTACACCCCTCTCCAATCATTCTCAAAGATGCTGGGAGTATCATGTTAGGAGAAAACAGACTGTGGTCTGGTAGGGGGTCTCTGGAGATAAAGGGCACAGATTAACCTGGTCAGTATCAGTATCATGTCTACTCCTCCTCTTAAAGACACATGCTTCTAAGGTTTTGTGATGCATCAGTTCACATCTGTTGACATGTTTCTTGGTTCTGGGATAGATGTCTTGCAATTCTGCATAACTCCTTGCAAATTAGGAACAGTGTGGATAGGACTAAGACAGGCCAGGAATTAAAAAAATATTTATGAGGTTGAGAGTCATACTACAGAGCTAGTTTCTGTTTTATGTCACATTGGAATACAGTGGCTAGGACCCCTTGTAGTCTATAGAAGAGAAAGACAAGGGAGAAAATACTTCCTCCAACATTGTCTTTCGTAAAGAAAGAGACATTTGGCTTATACTTGTAGTATAGTATGATATAAAGGAGATGACAAATAATGTTTTGCCTGTAATATTAAGTAACTAATCGTGTCCCTAAAGGATAGAAGAATGAAAAAACAACAAACATGCTTCCTTGTCAGTTCCAATGTCAGAGTCTGGAATTTATTTTGAGGTCTAAAATGGTGCTGGAATTGAGAGTCTGCTCCATTTTTATTACAATCTGGGAGTTGTGCAATGAGAAAAGCGGATGGTGTAGTTAATCCCCTTGAAGATGTGGTTTTCTAGTTGAGAAAGAAGGAACTCGAGATGGAAAAATGTGATTAAACATAGGGGTGTGGTGCTTGTTTTTAAAATAGGCTGATCACATAGTAGATGGAGGGGAAAAGAATTCCATTATGCTGTCCTTTAGACAGTGGTCTTTGAAGGAGGAAATTCTAATATATCCTAAATCTGAACCCCCTCCAAGAGGAAAGGCCAGGAATGAAGTAGTGTAATTTGAGAATTTTCAGCCATATCTTAAAAGACTTTTTACAAAGATCAGAGAAGAACATTTTTGCTTTCTTACTGATATTAGACTAGCATTAGATTTAATGGAACTTAGACTGCATTGTAATAATATTAACGATCAGCAGTTAGCAACGAGTTTCCTGCGGGTTTACAAAATGATTAACGCGTGCCCAATTGCAACTGAGTATATGATCATCCTCAGGGAATACACAAAGGAATGTTGTGAAATTTAATAGTGTTTATAAAAGTTCATATAAGGAACAAGTGTTAGAGCTCAGAACTTATATTAACGACCTCATGTAAGATTCTGTGTAGGAGTTCATTTTTATCGTTGTTATAGCCTTCGTTTCTATCTCAGCCATGGCTCAGAGACTTCAGAAAGGAAGAATTATTTTTTTCTAACCAGCTTCACTTATCAATCAAACAATTTATGCTTAAGCATAACAGATTCATTGAATTTTCTAAGTGGAAAAGAACTGAAACTCATCTAGGTAGGGCCCATATTTTTAAGATGAGGAAACTGAAGCCCAGAGACAAAATGATTTTCCCCATATCACCTGGCAGTTGTTGGCACCAACAAATTTGTAAACCTTTGGGCACCACCAGAAATAGATGCTGTTCCTCTAACTTCTAAAAATAAATATACTGCTCACAAAAATTAAGGAATATTTCAAAATGAATATGAAGCGATAAAAAAAGAAGCATTTGATTTTTTTATTAAATAAGAACATTAGAAAAACAAACAACCAGTCAAAGATAATTGTTTGATTATGCAAATGAGATGCAAAATCATCAACTTTTATTTCATTGGTGAAAATGCACTATACAAAAGTCTGAAAGTACTGGAGTGTCTCCATGTTGTCTAATTCCCTAATTTTTGTGAGCAGTACATTTGAACTATTGATGTTCTGTAATTAAAAAAAAAATTCAGGCTAATATAAATGAGATCTTTAAGACATATGAATAGGAGTAGCTAGCATATTTGTGACTGTCAGTAGAAGCAACTTTTCCCTCATAGCCCATATCATGAACTGTCCTTATTAAGGAAAAACTCAGAGCACTGCCCACATTTTGTTCCAAAGCATAGATTCTTCAGTGATGAAATCAATCAGCTAGTGTTTGGTGCACAAATGCTGAGATATCCTGGATCCTAACCTCCAGCAGTTTGCAATCCTTTTTATTAAAACGAGGCAAACTCCTATTTAAATTCATTTCATAAGCGTTTCCAAGGCTTACTCCTTTGCTTCCCAAGCAGAGTTGATGCATGAAAACTACCTACAGGATAGTGCTCCAGGCTCCATTCCCGATGTTCCATTCACTCTGAATTTTCTCTTTGTGTTTCCTGCAGCCTAGCTATCATTTCTTTTCAGCTACTAACCCCATATGCATTCTCTAGTTCCCTGTATTGCTATTAGGAGATTGATCATTTACAGTTCAGCTTCTTGGCAGGACATTTCTTCATCCTTCTAGACTAGGTGAGATTTATCTGCTATGAACATAGCACTCTGAATTTTTGCTTCGGAACACATTATTTTGTGGAGTTTTTTCCTAGATATTTCTGATTTTTATAATTAGTACCTATCTCCCCACTACGCTGCTCTCCAAGGACAGGGACACTCTGTGTCTGGGTACTAGTATATTTCTGACATCTAGCAAAGTGTCCAGGAAATTTGTAGGTACTTTAAAGAGATCTGAGCTAAATTATTTAACTATACAACTGCAGCACCAAATCATGGATTAGGACATTTTGAATAGATAAATATTTGGAAAGTATCAATTGTATTGGTTCATACAGAAATGTTGCTTATGGCCTCACAACTCAACCTATGGTTGCATGAGCATCATGTGAGAGCCCCTTAAAATGCAGATTCTCAGGCCACTCTCCAGACCTCCTGTGTCAGAATCTGAAATTTACAAGACTCCCTGGGTGCTTCCTATGCACAGGTGTATGTTGTAAATTATGGGTTAAAAACCGCAATGTTTTGTTTGGCCTATCCACTAAGTTAGTGAAGGAAGTCAGACATATATGTATAAGCTCTATAATAGGTGATCTCTGACACTTGGAGTCCTCTGAGTAGGTGTGATGGGACTGTGTTGACAGGGAGATCATTAGTTTCGTCTAAAAGGGCAGGCTGATCCACAGACCAAGATGATTGCTGGACAAGTGAGACTTTTGAGCAGTTCAAGAGAAAGGAACACAGACTTGCACGTAGAATCTGTGAACTCGAACACTGAGAACAAAATTCAGTTCTTTTTATCTATCTATCTATTTATTTATTTTATTTTATTTTTTGTGTGTGTGACAGAGACACAGAGAGAGACAGAGAGAGGGACAGATAAGGACCGGCAGACAGAAAGGGAGAGAGATGGGAAGCATCTCTCATCTCTTTGTTGCGTGTGGCACATTAAGTTGTTCATTGATTGCTTTCTCATATGTGCCCTAATGGTGGGTGGGGGCTCCAACAGATCAAGTGACCCTTTGCTCAAGCCAGCGACCTTAAGCTCAAGCCAGTGATCTTTGGGCTCAAGCCAGAGACCATGAGGTCATGTCTATGATCCCACACTCAAGCCAGTGACCTCGCGCTCAAGCTGGCGACCTTGTGATTTTGAACCTGATTCTTCTGTGTCCCAGTCCAACGCTCTATCCACTGCACCACTGCCTGCTCAGGAAAAATTTAGTTTTTTTTAAAGCAGAAGAACTGTGAGGGTGGGGGGGGGGAACACTCATGTGTGACAGTTCTGGTTCAAAGGTCTCTCGTTTACAAAGTTTCATATAAGTGAGGAGACTTTTAGAAATGCTGCCAACATTTCTTGATTCTTCACTAAAGCAGACTTCTTTAATTCTGCAAGTCAGAAAACCCTCTTTGTTTTCTCTAACCCATTTATTCACTCACTCTTTCATTAATTTATTCATTCGATACTGACTTATTGTCTATTCTGTGATGAGCGGGCATGCCATGTGCAGAAGATTAAAGGTGAATAACATATAATCCACATAATGTCCCATGGGTTAATGTCTCATAATGATAATGAATGCATTATATTATGAAATGCATTATTTCATGTAGGGATTGCTATACTAATTTGTCAGGTCTCTTTTGAGAGATCTTCTTAAGAACGTTTCACTCTAGCTTGAGTAGTTCACAAATCGAAGTGAGGAGACAGAAGTAGAAGGTACAAAAATGGAGTAAAAAAAATCTCAAAGAAATGAATTCTGAATAGCATGTGTAGTATCTCTGGTGATTTTAAAATGTTGACATTTCTTGCAACAATTTCTCAGCTTCATAATTTCTGGCAGACAAGAAAACCTACTGCATCTTCACGCAGAAGGAAGAGCTGTGTCCCAAAAGCTTGAGTTTTGAATTCCATTTCTCAGGTAGATTAAAGACATAATGGATTTAATCACATTTTGCATGTTTTCTTTTTTTTCTCCCTAGTTATAGGGTTCCCATTTCTCTAGTTGGTCTGAGGAAATATTATCTGTCTTTGTCGGATAAGTTCTTTGTTACCTCTGGAGAAGTGATGACATTTACGAGAAAGCCCCATACTGGTAACAAACACTTCACAAGGTTTTATATTAGTTTGGTGGCAGCTGTGACCAAATGTAATAAAAAAGAACTGAACATTTGATTCAAATTCCACTTGTTGATGATCCCACAATGAGTGAGCAAAGGTCTAATTAGTAAGTTACACAATATCTGGGACTGAAGTGTCCATTTACGATAATAGTTTGTTTTGTCTCATTTCATCTGAACTTTCCCTTTCATCAATCCTTCTATGTTGAATAATAATTTGATAAAAGAATTAGTAACTTTTTACTTTACATTTTGGAGACCAAAATATTCATTTGTTCTCCAGAATATTTACCACCAAGTAAATGAGCTTAGAGGACTCTTTTTGTCCTTCAGTATTCACCTGCTCTCTCTCTCTCTCTCTCTATATATATATATATATATATATATATACACACACACACACATATACATATATATACACATGTATGTATATATATATGTGTGTATATATATATTCTCTCTATATAGATAGTAAGCCATTCATGTATATAAAATTTACTTTAATGTTTTAGGTTCATTGTTTCCATTCCGATTGTGGCAGGATTTTCACACCATTTAAATTTTTCTCCCGACTTAATGTTTCTAGCCATCATGCATTACAAAATCTTTACAATCAGCAGAAATAAAAATGTACAACATTATTTCTCTAACATTTTCCAAGTTTTCTTCTCTGATCAACAAAATACCAACGTGTCTACCTTCACTCCTCTGAGAGAGTGGGGGGAGGCGGGCTAGAGTCAGCCAGAAACACTGGAGTCCGTTCTCTTCTCTAAGACATAGCTTTTATTTACACCTTCTTTTCCCTCTCTTTCTTTCTCTCATTACTTAAATAAATTCCAGTTCCCTTCCCTGTCCATATTTTGCACTTTAGCCACGTTGAGATTTTTTAAATGAATATCTGATCACACATGCCCCTTTCTTGCTCAGAATACTTTAACGGCTTCTCTGTGTCCAGAGAATGAACCAGTCTCCTTATTGGACATATGAGGTCGATTGTAGTATATCTTGCGTAGCCTTTCACAGCTAGGCCAGCCACTCCTGAAGGGTTTCTTATCTCTGAATAAGAAGACTCTTGTCTTTAACAGGTGGCTTTTCCTTTTACACAGTGGTATATATCACTCTTTCCCTGTCTCCCCTCTCCTGCCTCCTAAGTATCTTTCCAGTGGTATACAACCACTTCTTGCTTGCTTTGAAAGCAGCCCATGGCGACTTTCACCCTGGATTTTAATCATGACTGCATGACTTACTAATTCTAGATCTTCAATAAGTTATTCTGCCTCTTAGTTTTAATTTCCTCATCTTTTAAACAGGGTAAAATCAGTGCTCACTTCACTAGGTTGTTGTGAAAACTAAATAAACAATTATGTATACTGAATTTATCATGTGATAACATCATAAATGAATATGACTAAATCCATTAATAATATTACATTTTACTTAGTGGTTTTGGTCAGCTTGAGGATAACAAAAGGCAAACCGACTGTGACAAATATCATAAATAGATAAAAGCACTGCAAAGCCAAATATAAATGTTTTGGAGATTATCAATGAAGTAGAATCAGCCATTTTCTGTTCTCTTGTTGAATAGAAAAATTAGCACAGTTTTATTAAAATCAAGATTAAAATGAAATAGATTTAAATAAATGGATAGCTATATTGAAAAGAAAGAATAGGATGTAAATGTTGATATCACATAATTGCTTTTCTCATCTAAGTAAGTATTTTATTGGGAGTGTTCCAATATTTTCAAATTTCAGAATATTTATCCTGTCCTATTTTAGGATACTGGGAGAATGAAAATTTGACATTGTACAAACTCTGATGATTCATATAATTACCGTACCACTTAACCTAGGTATGCTAAAAATTCTGCTTTCTCCAGGATCGATTACCCAGGTCTGAGGTTTGGAGTGGCACATAGGGTCTGATCTGAAGCCAGGCTTAGGATCTCAGGGGATCCCGATGAACAGGGGAATATAGGTGTTTTCAGCTGATTTCTGGAATGCTATTTGGAGCCTTAGTTGGCTCAAGAGTCAGATTATACTTCTATTTAAAGCAATTGTCTCAGGTAGTTAGAAGGAGTCCTGGTGTTATGAAACCCAGAGGATTTTATAGTTGGAAACAGAATATTTTGGATGGGATTTAGTGAAGCTATATCTTTAAATAAAAGCAGGCTCCAGAGGGGGAAATCTGGGGAAATGTGAGGGTGGGGGAGCTCCCTGGCCACCCTAGGAGCCAGTGTTGGCGTTCACCTGGAGCACAGCTACATTTCTGGGATCCTCTGAATTGCCCTGGAGTGTTAGGAGCTAGTTACTATTCCATTGATTTATTGACCAACTAAGGACTCTATTAAAAATAAGAGTGGGATGATTATTTTCTGATTTTCCCAGGTGTGCGTGTGTCCTTCATTCTGTTTCTTTCTCTTGTGTATCTATAGCTTCCTTCTTTATCAATAGGTTTAAGTATTTGTATAGTGCTGAGAAGTCCCATGTAATAATAAAAATTCTGAAATGGCTCTGGCTGGTGGCTCAGTGGATAGAGCATTGGCCTGGCATATGTACATCCCCAGTTTGATTCTTACTCAAGGCACACAGGAGGAGTGACCATCTGCTTCTCCCCCACTCCTTCTCCTCTTACTCTCCCTCTTCCCCTCCTATAGTAGCCCAGTTGGTTTTACCATGGCCCTGGGCCCTGAGGATAGCTCTGTTAGGGCACAGGTGCTTGGTACTTGAGCATCAGCCCCGGATGGGGTTGCTGGGTGGATTCTGGTTGGGTCACGTATGGGAGTCTGCCTCGATATCACCCTTCCTCTCACCTGAAAAAAACCTTTTTTTTTTGTATAAGCATAAGTAACTCCTTTTAATTAAAGTGTCAGTATGTTGTAAACTTTATTATAATAACATCATCTGGTAATATTGCAATGATTATGAAGTCCCTGTGTATTGAGATTATTAATATTTACAATAATGCACAATGCTTCTCATTCTAAGTAAGCATTTCCTTCTATAGATACGCCTGTATTTACTATGGATCTGAGCATGATTTATTTCTTTTACTTTGGAATTTTTCAATTTGAGTCCTATTGTGAGAGCTGACACATAAATACAACTTTGTTTTCTCTTTCTGATATCTGTCAGTGTGTTTTTATAATTCATTAATTCAATAAAATTATAATAACTGTCTATGTGATATGCTAAGCACTGTCAGAGTTTATGGGGAATAGAAGAAGAAGTAAGATATGGCTGTGTGCTCAACGTATTCACCATCAGCTAAAAATTTTTTCTATGTTAAGAATATCTTCCTTTGTTTTTAATAACAATCAATTTTGAGGTTTACACTTGATAGAATCTAATACAATAGTCTGTCATATACTTATGTCATTGTTTAACTATCTATTTAAATGAAATTTAAACATCTATTTCTCCTTATTTCTATCCTTCATCACATCCTGGCCATCTTTTCTGTGAAGCTGAGTCATCCAATGGTGGCTATTCCTGAACATGAAACTCTTGATTCCAAAGAGGTAAATGTAAGATACAATTGGAGATATATGTAGTTATCCATATTCATGTAATATTAGTTTGCAGGAATAAACCAATTTCATTTTTTAAAAAACACATTAATAAAATTGTGGGGTTTTTTTTTTTTTTTCATTTTTCTGAAGCTGGAAACAGGGAGAGACAGTCAGACAGACTCCCGCATGCGCCCGGCCAGGATCCACCCGGCATGCCCACCATGGGGCGAGGCTCTGCCCACCAGGGGGCGATGCTCTGCCCCTCCGGGGCGTCGCCATGTTGCGACCAGAGCCACTCTAGCGCCTGAGGCAGAGGCCACAGAGCCATCCCCAGAACCCGGGCCATCTTTATTCCAATGGAGCCCTGGCTGCGGGAGGGGAAGAGAGAGATAGAGAGGAAAGCGCGGCGGAAGGGTGGAGAAGCAAATGGGCGCTTCTCCTGTGTGCTCTGGCCGGGAATCAAACCCGGGTCCTCCACACGCTAGGCCGACGCTCTACCGCTGAGCCAACCGGCCAGGGCAAAATTGTGGGGTTTTTAAAAAACCAAATTAACTGGCTCATTTTGTACTGGTCAGAAGAAGCTGATAGCTAAGTAAGTAAGTTATTGTTGCTTCTCAATGTGGAAGGTGGTACTACAAGTTCCCATGTGTGTAGCTCCTTGACCACACACTAACTCCTTCTATCTTGTTTGCGTTTGTGATTTTCTCTTTGGATTCACTGTGACACCGCTGTTGTCTTCTTTTTCCAGACAGTCAATAGATGTCCCATGACATGTACAGTGTATCTTCTGAGTTAAGGGTCTCAGTATCTCATGGTATCTCAAAGTGAATTTTTCACGTGTCAGGTAGCATGCAGACAAAAACATGTCAGCTCAAACGCAGCCTCTAAAATTTCATGTAAATGTTTAGCCACTTTCAAACTTTTAGGTAAAAGAAAAAAATAACATTTTAAAAACTTTTTATTTTTATAAATGTTATACCAAACAAACAAAAAATTTAGTCACATTTTTTTAAATTTTATGTTAATCAAGAGTAAAAATAATTAAACAATGTTTTCTTCTATATCCCTTCATGCAAAGTGATAAATGTAAAAAATAAAAAAGTGATATTTTTAAAGAACTTTATGAAAGAAATAAGGGAGCTCACACATTTATTTCAGATACTTTTACAAATGAGCCATGCTCAATTTTGCAGCCTCCAATTTTAGGGGAGGGGGGAGCATAGTAAAAAAGCAGTAAAAATAATAAAATTTCAAATAAGATCTGAATATTTTCCCCAAAGTATCCTTTCCACAATTTAGGGCATATCATTCATTTTTCATAAACTGTAAATTCCAACTTTTGCTAACTTTAAAAGCCTTATCATATAAGACCAATGTGCCTCTCTATTAAAACATTAGTTATTAAAATACAAAAGGTATGTTAAGAATAGATATATAAATTTATATCCTTGATCACATCTCTAATTTTTAAAAAATAAGATGATTTGTTCAATAAGTCTAAAAATATAGAAGACTGGCCTGACCTGTGGTGGCACAGTGGATAAAGTGTTGACCTGGAAATGCTGAGGTTGCCGGTTCGAAACCCTGGGCTTGCCTGGTCAAGGCACATATAGGAGTTGATGTTTCCAGCTCCTCCCCACCTTCTCTCTCTGTCTCTCTCTCTCCCTTTCTCTCTCCTCTCTAAAATGAATAAATAAAATTAAAAAAACAAACAAACAAACAAAAAATAAAAATATAGAAGACTTTTGATACATATAGCTAAACTATATTCCTGAAAACATTTGGTGATTCATTCTACCAGGACCCTGTTGTCACACCTGTTTCCCTGTATGCTTGCTGCATTGGGAACTATTCTAATTGCCAATTTATTGAGAGCTCACTCTATGTTAAATAGTATTATGCACTTTATAAGCATTATTTTACTTAATCTTTCCAAAACATTGCAAGTTAAATACTATTATTATTCCCATATTACAGATGAGGAAACTGAGGCTGATGGACATCAGTTAAAGCCAAATAGCTGGAAAGTCTCTGCACAATCAGGAATCCAGATCCGACTGCCTGAAGCCTGTGCTCTTACATATCCTACTATACCCACCTAGCTCTATCTTCATCTAACTTTCTACTTGTGTTATCTAAATCTGTCTCCCTTTTTAAAATATTTGCAATTTAAAAGGACAAATTATTTTGTTTTCATTTACATTTTAAAAATTATGTATATTCTGTGTTTTTCATCTCTTTTGCTTTTGCATTAAGTTATGCATTTATCTACTGGTATGGCAATATTTTTCTTATTGCATTGTAAGCTCCATTTACATTTTAAGAATATTAACTCTTGGTCAAATGGGCTAGCCCTTTCAGTGTGATGGTGGCAAATTGTGTAATAGTGAAAAATTGTACAACTATATATATCCAAAAAGAGGAGAATGGTTGAATAAATTTTTCACATTCCAGGTGAATGTATAAAAATAGCAATCAAATGTTCTCTTTCTTCCAAACAACAATTTTGGCTCAAATATACATAGGCTGTAGCTATATAATAAGAGTGTTTCTAAAGGATAATAGAAAATCAGTTGGTTGATTAACAATAGCATCCAGATGTGATAGTAAATACTGAATAAAAAACTTTTGAATGTTAGGTAATGCTGAAAGGCTATTATGCCAAAAAAAAAAAAAAATAGGGTAGAGTAGTATTATTTGCATTTTTTGCACCAATTATTATAGCCCTAGAGACAAAACTTAAAATTAAGCTAATGAATAAGATTGTCACAAAACGATTTCAACTTCATATTTGGAATAGATAAATAACACCATAAAAGAAACTAGAGTTTAGCAATTGTAAGTGATAGTAAGTTAGATAGTATGAAAATAAATGTAAATATGAAGCGAAAGGACATTTTATGCTTCTAGTGTTCTGTATTTTACTTCTTAGTAACATTGGTGTATTTTAGAGCCATTTAACAAATTTTACTGTTTCTTATATTATGTGATCAGACTGTAATATTGATACCTGTTTTTTTTTCTCCAAACCTCTGTTGGTTAGTTATTTACCTATAAAAAGCATCAGTCAAGAAGAATATCTGTTTTGAATGACAGCTGTTAGAGGAGAGGGGGTTTGGGAGACTGGGTGACAGAAGGTGAAAGGATTAAGCAAGATAAAGTCATACGTGTATATAGCCGTAGACAACAGAGCGGCGATAGCCAGAAGGAAGGAGAGGTGGGGCTAGGTGGAGGAGGGCAAAGGGGCAGGAAATGGGGACGGAAAGAGACTGCTTGGGGTGGAGGGCGCAGCGTGCAGTGTGCAGATGGTGTTTATGGAGCTGCACACCTGAAACCTGTACCCCAATAAATTCAATTAAAACACTTAATTAATTAATTTATTTTGAGAGAGGCAGGAGGAGAGAGAGACAGTAACATCGAGCTGCTCCTTTACGTGCCAGACCCCGGAATGGAGCTGGCAGCCTCCGCGCTCTGGGATGACAATCAGCCCACTGAGCTGCTCGGGCAGGGCTTCCTTTTAATTGATTTTTAGAGTGACAGAGATCAGAAGGGAGAGAGAGGCGAGGGGGGAAGGAGCATTTGTTGTTCCACTCAGTCGTGCATTTTTTGGTTGCTTCCTGTGTGTGCCCTGACCAGGAATCGAACTGGCAACCTTGTTGTTTCTGGATGACACTCTTAAAACCCACTGAGCGAACCAGCCAGGGCCCAATTAAAAACCTTTAAAAAAAACTAGAAGAGGAAAATAAATAAATAAAATGATCTGTTTGTATATAGTAATGCTGATCTTACAACTAAATGGTCTAAGGAGTAAAGCATTCCAGCTCCCAATCCAGTACTAATAAATAATTACGGAAAGATCCTTCATTGAATCTCACAATTTACCTCTTTGTTTTTTCCTCATTGTCTAAAAACTGCAGCCTGTCTCTCTTACTAACAGACCCCCGTTTCTTATATTCCATCATGCTATTTGTAGTGTTTTTTTTTTTTTATATTAGCTTGGTTATTCCCAAACAGATTTATCTGACTTGACTTCTTTAGTATTTTCATAAGTCATATGATTTATAAAGTACATTGAAAAAGAACTATGTCACCTGACCAGTGGTAGCACAGTGGATAGAGTGATGACCTGGGACACTGAGACTCCAGGTTCAAAGCCGAGAGATGGCCGGCTTGAGCGCAGGCTCACCCGTTTGAGTGCAGGGTCACTGGCTTGAGTGTGGAATCAAGGACATGATCCCATCATCACTGGCTGGAGCCCAAAGGTTGCTGCTATCTTGAAGCCCAAGGTTGCTGGCTTGAGCAAGGGGCCACTGGACTGTCTGGAGCCCCCCAGACAAGTGCTCTGGCTGAACATTAGCATCTCCTTTATAACAGTCCTATGAGCAGGGTCCCACCTCAGGCAAATGGAACCAAGAATCTCTGAAGGTGAACAACGACATTGCTATGTTTTTAAATCTTGGTGATTCAAATACTCAACAAAAGTTGAAATCCTCAAATTCTAGCTTCTTCATCAGTAATTTAGGAAAGCCAATCAAATCATTTATTCAATCATGGAAACAAAAACTTGAAAGTAAAAGCAGGAGAATTATTTAAAAATTAGTCTTAGGGAATGTTTTCAATTAATAAAAATTCAGGCCACATATTCCTTTCATAAAGGTTTAACATTTGCTTTAACTTGTATAGATTGATTTTGAGAGATCTGTTGTATGTTGAGATTCACTATAATTTCTTTAATAAAACCTGATACAGTACTTTGCTTCTGTTTTCTTTGTGTTCCACACAGAACTAGAAAATAGTTAGGCTGGGTGTAGCATTTGGTGCAAGCTGAGTCTTGGAGCTAGTAAATTCCAAAGAATGTTTTATTTAGCTCTTAATGTGGTACTTAAAAAAATACTTGGTCAGAGATGAGCTCTCATACAAGCAAATGAGATCCCAAAATAATGGCTTTAACCATTGTAGTCAGTCACTGATCAATTTTCAAAGAAGGTCACTTTCATAGTTTTCAATTATTCACACCAATGCAATAATCTCCAAGAAGGTGTATAGCTAACATCATCTAATTTCGAGCAAACTCCCTGACTGAGACATATGATTTTTGAGCAGAGTTACTCAGAAGAAAATAAATTCTAGTAGAAATAATTATTTCTGATTGTATTCACCAAGTCTTGTGAATTCAGCAGCTCTCTGATCCACAACCACTCTATAACCCACTTCTCTTTCTCCAGGTTTCATTGTGAAAGTCATACTGGGGAATGAGATGTAAAGAGAACTGCCATTCTCACATCACCTGCTAATGTGTCCTTGGGCCTATTTTACTTTTAATTTCAGGGTCAACTGATTTCTGAAAATGTGATTAGATACATTTGATTCTGACGTTTCAGATCTACTTTTTATTAACACCACTTGAGAGCTAATTTTTCACTAGCTGGCCATAAAACACATACCTGGCAAATTCTTCTCCTGTTTTCTTATTCTAACTCTTTGTAAATTTTGATCAATACTTAAGGGTTAGCAAGATCATAGTTTTACTAGCAAGGTAACAATGAATGATTTGCTGCCTTGATGTGTATAAGCTTTTTATTGTGCTCATTTTGTTTTGAATTCAGAACCCCCGTTGATGTCTAAAGTTTTAATCTAATGAGACAAGCATCTCATTTCTCTACCTTGATTCTCCAGTTGACAACATTTAGAAAAGAGAAAATAAGCGACTTGTCCATGAAAACAAGTCTCATTTTCTGGTTAGATTCAAGGGTAAAAATGAAATTATCAAGAGGAATGGGCTTACTCTGTTCCATTTAGGCAATTGCTCTAAATATTATTTCTCAAAATCAAGCTTCAATAAATCTTGGATTAAAGAGTTCAAGGTTGTAATCTCAGGCTAGAATTTAGAATATGGATATTACTAACTGCTAATTAAAAGAAGATTCATATACTATGATAGACAACTGACCAGAGGGCCAGAGTAAATTTGTCTTATAAAGACACCTCATATGAGCACCTGTCCCGGGCATGCAGGTAGGCAAGAATATAATACAGGGAAGGACACCCCTGTCACCAGATTTTGCACCAGTAGACCCCGTCAAAATGACTTGCCTGTGTTGTCAGCCCTAGTCTGTGTTGGGGAAATATAATTTTTAAAAATATTTCCTCTCCCAACACAGAATTTCTCTTCACAAAAGCTGTAGAAAAAGAAAACAAATCTTATTGAGTAAGTGTTGACCAGAATGTGATATGTATCAGAGAAAAATCACTAAGAGATTTCAAAGTCAGAAAGAAATTTCACCCTTCATATCATCAAGAATATAGACATATTCTCAAGATAAATAATAATTCAATTCATCTGCCAGTAAGAGGGCTTGACAGCACCTTTTATTATGCATAGTTTATCCTTTATCACCAGGTAAGTGGGAGTGAACATCTGTGTCAGTTAACTGGTTTTACATGAAGGAAAAATAAGCTTTTCATATTTTTATGACAGGAGGTGGTTTTACAACTTGGAGTCCGGTATCAGCTAGAGTGAGGCTCTTACCCAGTCTCAGAAAGTCAGCACTAGGGGCACTATCTCACATGGATGTTTACCATATCTCCCCATGTATAAGATGCACCTTTGACAAAAAATTTGGGGTCTAAAAACTGGGTGTGTCTTATACAGTGGTTGTAGAAGTGTGGCATTTCAAACGCCATAGATGGAACTGAGGACGAGGCAATATATGAAGACAGTGATTTGTCATCAGACACAGATGAGGACAAGCTACTGGATGGGAGTTTTGACAGTGATGGGGAATTGTATAAATTTCATAATGAATAAAACTTGAGTTTAATAACTTTATATAATACAATTTTTTTTTCAAATTTTGGGCCCCAAAATTAAGGTGCATCTTATACATGGGGAAATACGGTACTTCATTCTCAAGTCCTTGAGAACAATTTTCCTGGGTCTTAAACCTGAAAAAATGCCCATTTAATTTTCAAAAGGACTTATATACATCTTAAAGAATTGAGAATTTGCTCAAAGTGACAAGTTTTCTAATGTAAATAAATGCTCTAAGAATAGAGAATGAGAAATTTATTTTCAACAGGAGGACTAAGCTTCTTATTTTTAATTTCTATTTTTCCTTATACCTGGTTGACAAAGGACAGAACTGAAATCTGAGAGAGCCTTATGCTGAAGTAGCCAATAAAATGAAAGAAACCTCATTTCTTTCTCTTTTCTAGGGACTTAGCTGAGTCTGCTCTAGGACAGGTGGGGGACTGACAATTATGAGGTCTCTCCTTTAAAGTCATCTCAGGAGATCGATGTTGGGTTTTGTAGTGTTGAGTCCTGACAAAGCTAAGCAAAAGTCAGGAGCTGGAATGACTTACATCCTTCTGTATGCTAGTTTTCAAGATAAACAAACAATATAAGACCCACATTAGACTGACCTGGTGGTGGCATAGTGGATAGAACATTGGACTGTGATAGACAGGACCTAGGTTCAAATACCCAAGGTCGCTGGCTTGAGCACTGGCTCACCAGCTTGAGCGCAGTGGCACTGGCTTGAGTAAGGAGTCACTGGCTCTGCTGTAGCCCCTAGTCAAGGCACATATGAGAAAGGAATCAATGAACAACTAAGGTGCCACCATAAAATAATTGATGCTTTTCATCTTTCTCCCTTTCTGTCTGTCTGTCCCTATCTGTCCCTTTCTCTGTCTCTCTCTGACCATCTCTCTCGCAAAAAAAAAAAAAAAAAATCCATGTTAATAACTGTTTAAAGCTCAGGTCATCCAGATATTAAATATTTTTTACCCTAAGATTCAATGTTGTGCTCTCTAGAGTCCATTATACTTGTATTTTCTATCATGATGTCTTTATGGGACCTTAATTACTGAATGTTTTATAGCTTCTGGCTTGTGGACAATAAATTCTAGTACAAGATCTTGTGTCTTTATGCCAGAGTTAGTGGTTATGTAAATGTTCAAAATACATTTAAAATCTTTCAGGAAAAAATATGTAGCAATTAATAATATTATGATACAATTTTCTGGAAATTACTTTTTGTTCTGCATGTGTGAAGTCTGGTTTCATATGTACATGAACGTGCATGGAGATCATTTTGTTTCCATTTGGCAGAGAAGAGTATGCACAGAGGGTTTGGTATTAAAAGGTAATGAAAAATCAGTGTACATAGCACATTCTTTAATAAAAAATGCTTTCTGTCACATTAGCTTAAAGTTTCACAATACTACATCACCTATTACCCAAAGTAAACTCTAAAGAAACATATTTTTGGAATTTGACTCCCTTCAAAATAATGATTTTCTAAATGCCTTGAGTTGCTTTTTTTTTTTCTTCTTGTGTCCTTATACTTAAAGTAAGTGTGTTGTTCAACTGGCAATATAATAAAATACTGAGCCTTAACTGACAGGATGCTAGTCTGAAAATAAGAATTTATCTATTTATTTAGTGATTTTCATTTTTTTCTGCTATCCTATATGTCAACCTTTGCCCTCCCCCCAATAAGTTATTTAGCTCTTTACCTATATTGAGATTGGCAAAGGAAAGTAAAAAGTTCACAGAATGTCTAAAACCATGCCTCTGCCTGTCATAGTGGAATGCTGATGAATTGTGGTGCCAGCATCCCTTTGCTCGGTGGGCTCCGGACGGCTGAGCGATAGCGCTGAGGTGGCCAGCGTGGTCAAACTGCCTATTCCTCCTCAATCTGATTTAATTACTTATGTAATTATAAAATCTTCTTCGAGAGAATGTTGCAGGCATTTAATCCAACATTATATCTAGTGCTTTAATCCTATCTACAAGTATTTCCTTATATATCTTCTGTTTAAACTCTTTGGGTGACACCATCTATGTTTTAAGTATGGCTAAGACAAACTAATGATCACAAGAACAACAAAAACAAATAGAAAACACTGAAAGACTAGGGCTTAATTTCAAGTGCTGCGTCCTTGAGCATGATATTTAATCTTTTTCAGCCTCAATTTAATTCTCTGTAAAAGGAGATCAAAGGATTGTGGTGAAGATCTGCAGTAATGCTTTATAAAGTGCTTAGAATATGGGATATGTAGCATTAATAATTTTTAGCCAAATCCTGGTGATTTCTTTACATCTCTTGTAGTACTAGCTACCAAAAGTCGGTACTTTCAGGAAGATCTAAATAAAGCGCAGTTTTTATTTGTTAGAAAGAAAAAGAGATATGTGATTTAGTCACCGACTCCTTTCAACCTAAAGCTTCAGAGAATCCCAGATGGTGAAAGCTACAGCTCACTCATATCATGACTGTTGATTTTCTTTGGCCAGAACAAAGCAGCCCAGTCATGGAGCTACCCCTTTGTTTTAGTACCTCTTTCTCTAACTCTTCTTTTTGGTCTAACAAGTGCAGCTTCTCCCTAAGTGATACAGAACATACCCCTGTTTCACAATGCTAGGTGGCCTCTCGGCCATGCCATGGTCAGGTTTCCTGTCTGCTCTAATGGCCCCTTGCACACAGCCCATGTTCTCACAGCCAGTCCTCAGTGTGGCTCAGACCACTGCTTGCTCTCGCCATGTTCAGTCCAAGGCAAAGCAGGGTGCATGCCTCCAGAGGGGTAACTGACCACTTTTATTCTCCACCAGCCATTTTAGAATGCTCCACTGTCAGCCATGACTTGGCATCTGGTCATTTCCTTCCATTGGTGTCATTCTATTACATTATAGCAGAGTGATGTTTCCAAACCAAATTTCACATTTGGCCCATTGTCTGACACTTTCTTTTATGCTTTGTCTTTAATTATATGATTTGCTAATACCCATTTCCTGGCAGTTACATTTATCTGATCTGTTCTAGACAGTCAACCCCTATCAAATAGAAACACATGGAGATTGGATGGATAAATAAATTATTAGCATCACTTCTCTGCTACATGACTACATTATAAAACCATTTGACTGAATATATGAAGAAAAGGCAAGAGGTTCATTTGCTGTCTCTGTCTTTTGTAACATTTTATTTGCAAGAGCTGGGACTTAATTCTATCCCGGTTCACTTTGCCCCCTTGTTTTAGAGTTTACATTTGAGGGAGTGATACGGTCAATGTTAAAAGATAGGGACAGGCCCTGGCCGATTGGCTCAGTGGTAGAGTGTCGGCCTGGCGTGCAGAAGTCCTGGGTTCGATTCCTGGCCAGGGCACACAGGAGAAGCACCCATTTGCTTCTCCACCCCTCCCCCTCTCCTTCCTCTCTGTCTCTCTCTTCCCCTCCCGCAGCCAAGGCTCCATTGGAGCAAAGATGGCCCAGGTGCTGGGGATGGCTCCTTGGCCTCTGCCCCAGGCGCTAGAGTGGCTCTGGTCGCAACAGAGCGACGCCCCGGAGGGGCAGAGCATCGCCCCCTGGTGGGCGTGCCAGGTGGATCCCAGTCGGGCGAATGCGGGAGTCTGTCTGACTGTCTCTCCCCATTTCCAGCTTCAGAAAAAGAAAAAAAAAAAAAAGATTGGACAGCAGCAGCCAAGTGATGGAACGGGGAGCGTTTTGTGTAGGACTCAGTGTGCAGTTCCTTAGCGGCCCCGCCCTTCAAAGCTATTGCAAGACCTGCAGGAGGCCAGGACGGCCCTGCTGAGCCTTACAAGATCAGACTCTGATGTGAAGCTAAGCTGTGTGTCTTTATTCTGCCATTAACTGTGTGACAAGAAAACAGCTACCAAGGGAAAAAAATAAACAAAAATTTTCTACTATAAGCCATTAAAAAAAAAATGAGATGCTATGCCCGAATGTTAATGTGTACATTTTGGCATGTATTTAAAAAAAAATATTTGTCTCTATAACCTGACTACTATTTTTTCTTATTTTTCAGCAATGAAGTTGGAGCAGAAGCAAAAAATCCAGGCTGTACTAAAGATTTTTGGAATGCTGGTGCATCATTTACTAGATTTAACATTTATCTTTTTTTTTCTTTTTAGTGTTAATGTTCCCTTTAGCAGTGCAGCAGCAGAACTAGAGAAAAGTTTCTTGCAAGCATATAACATCTCAGTACTCAATCCCAGCCAGCCTAGGAGAGATTTACCTACTGCTCCTCACACCACTGCTTGTCTTTAGTGCCTTCTACCAAGCTGACAGTACCAAGGTGCCCCCAAATCTAGCAGCAAAATAAAGAAGAATAGTGGGTAAATAGAGGAATGGTTGTGAGTGTTTTTCTTTGTTCTTCTAATTTTTATTGGTTCTAAAGAGAGAGAAAACTATTGATTTGTTGCTGCACTTATTTATGCATTACTTGGTTAATTCCTGTATGTGCCCTGCACAGAGATCGAACCCACAACCTTGACATATGGGCATGATGCTGTAACCAGCTGAGCTAACGTACCAGGGCCAGTTGTGACTGTTTTCCAGCACCAGTTTTATTTAATGGCTGATTTACTTACCCTGTGCACATAAGTCATGTTCTCCTTGAAGTCAGCTCTGTCTGAGCCATAGAGCCCTCAGATCATGACAAGCTTCATCCCCCTATCATCCCATTCAGGGCAGAGCAGAGAGTTGCCTACAGAAGAGTCACTGGCCTCCTCCATCTCTGCCTACCATGTTGGAGTGTTTCATTCTCAGTCACCAGGTGGCACCTGGACATATAAAATTCTCATATCTCCTCAGTTAGTGGGAGAAGAGCCGGGGGGCCTTAGTCAAGATCTCTGCTCGTCTCTCCTCCTCCAATAAAACCTTCTACATTGTGTGAATCATCACTTTAGATTATTGATAATAATTCTACTATGTATTTCCTGTGCTCTTTGCATGTGCCAGGCCCCAAACCAAGTGCTTCACACGAATTTACTTTAATTTTCACAATGAGCCTGTAAATATTATTATTCATATTTCATGTGTGTAAAAACAGGCCCCCCAAATTAAATCAAGATACTAAGTGGCACAGGCAGAATTCAAATCCAATCAGGATTCCAAATCCAAGCTTTTTATTCAATCATTTGTCTATTCATTTATTCATTCATGCTTTGACTTTGGGTATAAAAGGTTGACTTGATCACACTACCAAGGTCATGGCAGACTGTTATTTGAGCAAGGCCCCTCTCCTGTGTAGTTTTATTAGACAACTAATTGGGTGACCTTTTATAACAATTTGTATCATCGCCTGGTGTAGGCACACATTTTTATATGTTTAATATATATTCTTATGTGTTTTGAAGATATGCATCATTTTTGTCTTCACATTTATTTAATAAACGTAAATGGCATTATTGTTTATATTCCATTTTTTTTTTTTTTTGTATTTTTCTGAAGCTGGAAATGGGGAGACACAGTCAGACAGACTACCACATGCGCCCGACCGGGATCCACCCGGCACGTCCACCATGGGGCGACGCTCTGCCCACCAGGGGGCGATGCTCTGCCCCTCCAGGCCATCGCTCTGTTGCGACCAGAGCCACTCCAGCGCCTGGGGCAGAGGCCAAGGAGCCATCCCCAGCGCCCGGGCCATCTTTGCTCCAATGGAGCCTTGGCTGCGGGAGGGGAAGAGAGAGACAGAGAGGAAAGAGAGGGGGAGGGGTGGAGAAGCAAATGGGCGCTTCTCCTGTGTGCCCTGGCCGGGAATTGAACCTGGGACTTCTGCACGCCAGGCCGATGCTCTACCACTGAGCCAACCGGCAGGGCCTATATTCCATTTTTTAATGTTCTTTTCCCTCACTCAGCACTGTGGTGTCTAAGCTTTTTGCACATTGCTCTGCGAATGTTTCATGGATGTTTCCTCACAACTGCATGGTGTGCCATCATCACATTTCCCCAGCCCAATAGCCCCAGGGCTGGTGTTTCAGGATGGTTCCCTATACCAGGAATGGTTGTGACACGTGTCCTTGCCTATGCCCCCATGTGGACTTTGGTGAGAATTTCTCTGTCATATACACTCAAGGTTGTTTAATCATGAATATACATGTACTTAATTTGACTAACTCCCCCCAGATTGCTACTCGAATGTGTCTATTCATTTCTGTCCCCACCAGCAATGCTTTAGGCTCTTAGATCCCCATGTTCTTCTTTAAAGGACTGAGCTTTGAAACACTAGGCTAGGCTAGAATATCATTAAAGGCAACTTTTGAGATGGGAAATTTACTTGAACAAGGGCATCCTTTCCTACTAAGTTTTCCAATTCTTGAAAATGTTATATGCTTTAAATAATTGCAGTTGTCAGGTGGTATTGTCTTCATTTCATTGAAAAACAACCTACAGGGTTATTTGACTGAGAGTACCTAAGTAGAGAATTATAAAGCTAGTACAAGATCTTTTGACTTTCCTATTATGTTATTTCTAGCAAAGCTGGCTGCCTGTGACAGTCATGGCCTAATCCAGTGGTTCTCAAACTTTTTGAAGTCAAGGCGCATTTAAAATCCTACAAATAACTGTAGGCGCACTATACACAAATTACTGAGAAATATGTTATAATAATTAAGTCAAATATTAAAGAAAAAAATATAAAGTCCAAGTGTGCTTTTATGGTAATTAAATGAAATAAATATGACAAAATTAAATTTATTCTGACATTAAAAAACATTTTTATGTTATATTTTTTGAGTTATGCTTTTTAGAATTTGTAAAAAAGGGGGGCTAAAAAATAACAAAAATGACAAAAAAGTTATCATATATATATATATATATATAGTTACATTCTTAATAAGATTTAGTAAATTCGGCAGGTCCTGGCATGAATGTGTTAAGTTTTTTCATTCTTGTGTTTATGAGAAACATGAGCCTGATGTGTCTTAGCAATTTCTTCAATGTTTGGGCATATATTTGAAAGGCAAAGTCTCATTTCCTCATCAGTACATTGAAGAATTCCTCTCTTTTTACTCTTAATTGTGTTGAGGGTTGAAAATTCTAATTCACATAAATAGATGTTGAAAATTGTAGTAAAATGTTCAAAGCTTTTTTAGATATTGTCACATATTTTTCTTTTATAGAAATCCAAAAGGTTTTAAGAGACAACTCCTTATGTTTAATCATCAATCCAAAACTCCCACCATACATATCATCTTAGCTTTATACCAAACAAAGGATAGAAGAAACTTGCCTCCAGTCTTTCGGGGAACATGGGGGGTAGTGTAAACAATCCAGCACCACAGCTTAATGGCCTTTTGCAACCTAATCAGGCAAGTAAGGTGGGGGGTTGGGCAGACTGTCAGCTTACAGCCAATTCCCCACACTTCTGTCCCCCCAAAATCTAAACTCCAAAAAACCTGTTGGTTTTTTAGTTCCCAACAGGCACATATTTCTCTGGAATACCATAAGGCACATCTGGAAATCTTCTAGGGCACACTAGTATGCCCTAGTGCACACTTTGAGAACCACTAGCCTAATCTATTTGTTTGATTTCTCAGTAAAGATCAGAGTTGTAAGAGCATGATGACTCAAGGAGTAAGTTTGGTTGTGGGAAGAACATGCAGAATTGGCTGCTTTTAGGATTGGTTTGTATGAGCATACAGTGGCCTGAGGAGCTTAAGAATACAATGGATGTTTGTGAGGAGGAAGGAAGTGGAAATATGTATTATGGAATAGACAGATTTTGAGGCTGTATCTTTCTGTGTCTTTTTCTGGGAAGCAGATTCTGAGACAAGGAAGTGGATCACAAAGAACACTGCTGAGAAAGTGAGGAAGAGAGTTAGGGAAGGAACCAATAGAGAATCTATTATATAGACCAGGCATCCCCAAACCACGGCCTGGGGCCGCATGCGGCCCCCTGAGGCCGTTTATCCAGCCCCCTGCTGCACTTCTGGAAGGGGCACCTCTTTCATTGGTGGTCATTGAGAGGAGCACTGTATGTGGTGACCCTCCACATGTTCCAATGGTTCGAGGAACAGTGAACTGGCCCCCTGTGTAAGAAGTTTGGGGACCCCTGAATAGACAATTTCAGTAATGGTCAAGCAGAGCTCATTCCACCGCAGAGTTCTACGGCACAAGGTTGAACATGTCTGAGAGTTACTTCCACTTAGAGGAAAGGAACTGGGGTAGTTTCCCTAGTGCTTGCCAACCAATATTCACCTAGTAGTGACTTTTCTCTTCTTACAGGTTGTTTTTTCTACTTTTCATTATGATTAACCAATAGGGTCCACTATTTTCTTATGAAATTTTAATTTGGGAAGAATAGCAGTGTATTGAATATTGCTCTTTATAGTCTCTTAAGTCAAGTGCAGGAAGCTAGAGTTAATCAAAAGCTTAAATAATAAGACAATATTCTCCATATTTTATTTATTGGACAAGCAGAAGATTCTGTAATTAGTAATGGGAACAAAAATTGCTTTTCTAACTAGACTGCCATAAATTTTCATATTTGAAACAACCTTTATGTATTAGAAATTCAATCAACAAGATGAGAGGACAACTGTGTTGTAAGAAGGAGAAATTGTTTTCTTTAAAGCATGTCTAGAAGCCTTAGAAAAATCATATAGTAATTATGAAATATTACCAAATTTGTATAAAATATATATTATATTTTCAGGACTTTCAACATAATTCTTTGATATATTGTAACATTAAACATTACATTTCTCTCATGTTTTAGAACATATTGTTTTCAATTTACTTGACTAGAATTCAATTATTTTAATGAATATGCTATCCTTTCTTCTTAAAAGGTTTTTTTTAATAGACTCTTTTCTGAAAAATTTCTTTGTATCACTTAAGTACTTGTGTTCAGATTTTTCTTAACTAAATAAAGCTCTGGGAATAAATTAAAGAAATGAAACTACAAAACAAAGCAGAGGGAGTAAATAATATAAAAACAAAATGACAAAAAAAAAAGTATTAAATTATCCAGGTATCTACAGGTGGAGACTAAGAAATACTAAACAGAAATCTCTAAAATAGAAACAGTAGGAGATTCAACTACAAAGAAAGAAGACACTGCTGTTCAATATTTAGCCAAGAAAAATTTTTGTGAAGATACTAACGGAGAAGCAAAACATTGGGCTATAACGGGAATGGAACTGCAAAATATTCCTCACAAGACTTAGGAGGGATTTTCAAATGAATTCAAGCTAAATTAAATTACTCAAGGCAGTAGGAATTCCTGTGATTTTTGCCAACTCTATTGGGTCATAGTTCAGTTGTTTCTTTTTTAATCAACACTAGTTTAGGTAAAAATTGTGGAGAGATTATCAATAGAAGCATAAATTGTTGTTTTTTTTTTCTGATGAACAGATAAATATATGGAAAGCTTTTTACTTGAGTCATTTAATATTAGAAAAAGAAGTAGATTTTGAACAATATGTAGTAGGCCATGCTCTGAATTTTTTTTTTTAAAGAATTGTTAAACAGTTATAAAAACATTAGAGCCTGACCTGTGGTGGCACAGTGGATAAAACGTTGACCTGGAAATGCTGAGGTTGCCGGTTCGAAACCCTGGGCTCGCCTGGTCAAGGCACATATGGGAGTTGATGCTTCCAGCTCCTCCCCCGTCTCTCTCTCTCTCTCTCTCTCTCCTTTCTAAAATGAATAAATAAAATAAAAATTAAAAAAAATTAAAACAAACAAACAAACAAAAAACATTAGATAGGTTCAACAGAATTGTGGAAAGTACACCAATAAGAACTCAAGCTTTTGCTAATTATTGTAATCTAGGTTAATAATCTTAAAAAGATCATTTCTTTCCCAGCATTTCTTTTTTCATAAAACTAATATCTTCCTGAGAGAGAGAAAATTAAAATATGTATGTTATCCTTTGAGTTTCCAATCCTATCACTAGTCCCAGATTTTACTTGCAGAAAAAGAGTTGAACTCCTAAACAGAAATATATTAACTGGTACAACAATTTTTATTCAAGGACCTACCTTGAACTAGGATGAAGAGAGTTGCAGAATATCACGTGCACACTGATTCTATAATAAAAGTTGAAAAATCACAGTTCCATTTGTTTTGTTTTTTTCTTTTTTGCAATAAATATCTCCCAATTTAACTTTGTCATCATGTTGATAAAACAATGAAAACTCATGTAAAATAAATCTTTTGAAAGCTACATTTAGCTCCGAGCGGGAAATTTTTATATTATTAGAGTGTACTTTAAATTGTTAATGTTGAATTATTTTTAATGTTTTAAACTCTTCTAGAGAAGGATTCTGTCTTTGACAAGCATCCACACACAAGGTAGGCGTACAGTTACCTGAAGGTATTTACTACAGATGTAGATGCTGGGATGCTGTGCTCCTGTAGGGAAGAAAATGACGCGTTCTTAAGTGAAGAACTTTCTGGATAAACTAGCTGTGTGTTCTCGGGGACTCATTAGTCTGCCCTTACGAGGCTCAGTTTTCTCATCAGCAAAATATGTGTCAGACTAGATTTTTCTTTCCTTGGTTTCCTTCCTATTAAAATAATTATGTAAATTTGTTGCTCAGTTTTAGGGACTTTGACTCAAAAGTTTGAAATTGAGGAGCAGAATGGTTTGGGGGAAAATAGGGTTGTGTTTCAGCACGATGGGCCTCTTCTAGTCCGAGCTATATCTTTCAGAGGGATCAAGACCACTTGTCTTAGGATGAGTGAATGTGCTTCATTAAAGCTCATTTCCTGTATTTCCCCCAAGCCTCTTGAACCAGAATATATAAAGTGGGGCCTGTAAAAAATTTTTATAATAATGTCTTTTAGTGATTATAATGCAAACTTTTAAAAACCAAAGATCCTTAGATCAGTATGTTAGATAAATGGGAAGAAATAGGGGATGTTCTGTATGGTTAAGATAAGCATGTTGTGGCATTGTTTATTTTACTGGCAGCGGGAGGAAATAAGAGAGGACCTATAGTCAGTGTTTTTGTATCCATCAAATAAGGGTGGATAATGTAATTAAACTGAATACATTTAAGCTATGTATATGATAGAAATAATAAATTATCTAAATTTGGCAATATATTACTGAATTGTGCAGAAGAAAAAAAAAGACTCACCATCATTTTTGTTGTAAATATTTAGAATAAATCTCAACTCAAATATACAGGACAGAAAATAGTAATGTTTAAAAAAACAGTATATATATATATATATATATATATATATATATATATATATATATATATATATATATATTATTATCCTTTCTTACAGCAATCGGAACTGAGGAAGGAAAGAACTAGTGTTTGTTATGAGCCCCTGAAAGGCCAACATCAGAGATAGACTCATCTAGATATGTTAACTTGTTTTATTTTATCCTCCCCAAAGTCATACAAGGTGGCCATTACTGCTTCAGTAATACAGAGAAGTAAACTGAAGCTGAGGGAGATTAAATCCCAAGGCTAGGATAGAGCAGGATTGGATTTGAATTTTGATCTTTTTTGCTTCAGTGTTTGTTTTTATGTGTTTGTTTGTTTGTTTGTTTTCCTCATAACATATGCCCACCATAACACTCCAGTGGAAAATACATCTGTTTGGGCACGTCACCAAGAGCTGCTGAAGGGCGACCATAACAGGTGAGAGCTTCTCCACCAGGCTGGGCTGCAAATTCCTTCAATTGTTTTTACTTTTCAAATTGATAGCTCACATCTCCACTTGCCCTATGAATAGTACATCGGAATGACCATGTCCTGACATTGTGCTCCGGTTCTCCTTGCCCAAAGACTTCTGCGTGCAAGGTGAACTCCCTGTTGGCATCCAGGTTCTACTTCTCTCAGCCAACCTTGATGGGCCCATACCGCTCAAGCAATTCTTCCCAATTTAACAAAATCTGCCTCAAGGTGACTTGTTTCTTAAACTATGAAGGACTAATGTATTTTTTTTCTTTTTTTAAAAAAATTGTGCCTCACTTAGCACTCTATGACAATAAAAGAGGATTTAGAGAGAATATGCACTTCAGCTGGTATACCAGCTGTCTACCCCTCTCTCTCAGAATGCTCTACCACTCTGATGCTGAAAACTGCTGTTACACCATGCTGTTCCCTGAGAAGTCAAGAAAGCTCAGTGTGATTTATTCACCATCTCAGAACACATTTGTTAAATTGCTCTCAATAGTATATATAGAATCTTACCTCTGGTTAAAACTAGCTTGGATGCATACCTTTTTGGCTAAGAAAAATGCAATGCCCTCTCCAAAGTTCTGTGAATTCTTCAAAACTTATTTTTTACCTGACTTCCTGTAGAACAAATTTTTAGCTCCTGTGGAATATTCTTGCTCTACTTTTCATTTTAGAGTGTCCTTGGTGTGGGTCACAACCTATCAACATGATAATCCTAACCTCAAAGTCGCCTCCAACAAGGTGTGGAACAGACAGTTATGGGAGATTTGTGGATAACAGTGAGGGATAGGGGAGACAAGGGATTATAGAATGGTATCAAATGGTATTAAATTGGATTTCATATTTCTGTTGTTAAAAGGGAATGAAGCATTTATGCCAAATTGGTGTCTTTTGCTTCTACCTAGTAATGTTCAGCTTCTCCCATCTTCTGTCTTTTTGCTCTGCTCCATCCACATATTGCTATTTAAAGTTTATGCAACTATTTTAATATCCCTTTTTCAGATTTTCTCCCTACTCAATCAAGGATTATTGATTTCCCCAAATAATAATAGTTTCTTTCCTCAGAGCCCTTCCTAAGAGAAAAATAATAGTTTAGGCCATACGTCTACCAAAAGTAGTATCTAAAAATCTCAGCTAAAAGTCTACCACAGCTTTCTTCCTTCTTCTAGTCCTTTACAGAAAGTGAACACTTAGGCAGATTAAAATCATCATGGTAAAATAAATAAAAACAAAACCAAACCTATTTTGTTTGCCTACTCTGGAGTTGTCCAGGCATCCTGAGCCTTAGTAGCAGGACCTGGACACAGAGCTTCCGTGATAGGGTGCTCTTCCACCCCTTCCACCTACTCAGACCTCCCATCTTCTCAGCCCCTCATGCTCACTGGTGTGTTAGGCTCTTTCTCATTGCTAGGCTCTCTTCAGATTGGCAACTTGACTTTGAAACACGCCTTTGGCTCTGATATGACACTTCCCTGAGGTGCTTATCTCTTACTCTATGGACCCATATTCTAGAAAATTTGCCATATGGAAGACTCTGATGCAAGTGTGGAGATTTCAGGCCCAGGACCACCCTAAACAGGAAAAAGGTGGAGTTTCACTCAACTTGAACCATTTGGGAGTCTCAGTTGGTGGATATGTGTTGAGTGATAAGCTATGGTGAAGGTGACCTATGCCTTCTACTTTACTTTAGAAGCAGATAGTAATATTGTGAGAAATAGTGTAAAATGCTATTGATTGAAAATACACTTGCTTTCTGAAAAACTTTACAGTTTTCATTATTCTATTTTCTATTCCTTGTTACGTGAGTGTTGTACTCACTTTAAAGGATTTAAATGGAGCAGAATACATGAGGCTAAGGGTGTGCATTAACTCTGAAGGACCAAAATCATTTTTCTTTCATATGATACCTTTTTAAGTTTATTAACAATATTATATGTCAGACCATTTTCTTAGCAAGTGCTTTATCTCTACAATTAATAACAAATATAAATGGAATCGTGCAGCTGACTGAATGGTCCTTCTAGCTTGCATCCTACTTCTATTTATGCCCAAAGACAGAACTTAACTAAGAAAATATGCTTTGTACATGTGATAAGCTTTTGCTTTGCTTGCTGAATTGCCCTGGGCGATGAATTTCAGACATTTTCTACAAAGGAACGTCCCTTCTTTGTTGGGACCAGCCCAGACACAGCCTTTGAAGATTTTCCCGGCAAACACTTCTCAGTCCACTCTCAGGGTGTAAAGGCTGATGAGGTCAGATATCTCAGGGTTTGGGCTTTGGTGGTGTCACAGCCTGTTAGCACCTTCACCAGATTCAGGGATGGCAGTCAGGTGGGCAAAAGAACAAAAGCAGATGGGTTGTCAAATCAATCTTTCATTTTTATTTAAGTCACATTCCCCACTTCCCAACTCTCTCTCTCTCTCTCTCTCTCTCTCTCTCACACACACACACACACACACACACACACACACACACACACACACAATAGGTATATGCCTGTACTTCATCCCTAGCAGCTTAAGGCTCTAGAATATTCTAAATTTCCATTTGCATAATTAAATATAGATCAACCAATACCTGTGAGATTAGATATGTAAGCTTTTATACAGATGCAAGGTGAAGAAATTTGAGATGACTCTTTCCAGTCAGAATGGCAAAAATCTGACATCAATCTCCCCTTCCCTTATTTGGTACTAATAGCAGAATTATTTTCTGATCATGGTCTAAGAGCACAGAATCTAGGTTTGGCTTCAGAATCCTTCACACAGAGTTCCAGGAAGCCATAATCAAATAGTTGTATAATAGTTTATATTCAAGATGAAACCTATTTTCATCCCTGCCCTAAAGTCTTGCAAGTTAGTCCTTTGATAACCCTTTTCTCTTTGTTATTCTTTTTCCTCCCAAAGGATCATTCACTCAATTTAGGTTGTCTTGACACTTCATCCCATGCTTGGGTCAAACAGGTACATTAAGTTGCGCAGAGATAGTGCCTAGAGTGTTGTCCCATTGTCCTGTGGCTGGAGCCCATTTTAAAAGAGTGATATGGTAATTGGATTACTCTTTCTGCCCTATGTGTTATTTCTTTCACAGAGTCATGCAAGACTGGGCTTCTACATGGTGTTGACATGCTGACTTTCGCTGATTCACATTGCTTATTTAGACAGAAGCTTTATAAACCATAGTCTACCTACAATATTTAACATGATTTGTGTTCTACTGCATCTTTTCTTCCTACCAGTTTCTTTAAAATCTTACCTGTTTAACTAAAAAAGAAAATACTCTTCTTTTAGTATTTTACTTCCAAAATGAAAACTTACTTGTTCTGCTTCCTAGTGACCTTGGAACCTACTGCCTCTGATTGCTTAAGAAGGGAAATGGACACAGTTCTGGTCAATAAGATTTTTAAAAAGTCTTTTTATGGTCTTCTATGAAGCATTCCTTAGGTCTTAAAAGAGACACCATAGAATAGTGAAGTCAACAAGATTGTGGAATAGAAAGGCTTATTCCCCCTTCTCTTATGGAAATTCAGTTCAACAATACTTGAAGCAGTTCCCTTTGTGAGAAATCCAGAGGCTAGTTAAGTATCTCCTAGACCCCATGTGAGTATGAAACCAGGTACATCAGAACTAGTAGAAAATTCATGGTACCTTCTTAACATGGTTTCTGTTCCTGGATTCTATCTGAGGATGGAAGAGAAGACTGGACCTTGTACCCAACATTCTGAGTTTTGGGGGGGACTGCTGAAAGAATTGATTTCTGTCTTACCTGTCTCAGAGCATAGATAGGAAGTGGCATGATCTAAATGCCTGGGGACTACTGAGAACAAAAAGGAGCTGAGCGATGTGCTGCTGCTTCATGATACAACTGACAGACAGCAGAGGGAGCAAGAGATTATGAACATCAGAAGAGAAAAAAACAGCAAATCCTTTTAATGAGGAATGTACACGTACAAATCCAGAGAAGACACCCCCACAGAAAAGGTTTGAGAAGTCTTTAGAATTTCTAGCCAAAGTAATTGGTGAAGGTCTTGCTCTATATAAAGCCAGTTTATAAAGAATGGGAGAAGTGGTTGTCTTTTTCAAATATGGTAATACCATCCCAGATTTACAAGGAATGTGAGAAACAAACAAACAAACAAACAAACAAACAAACAAAAAAGGGCCAAACAAAGTAAGTCTCCAGAAACTGACACTAAAGAAGTGGAGATATTTGAATTACCCAAGAAAGAACTCAAAATAATCAAGAAAAAGATACTCAGTTAGCTCAGGAGTACAATCATAAACAAAATGAGAATTTCAACAAAGAGAAAATACAAAAAAGAGCCAAACAGAAATTTTGGAGCTGAAGAATGCCATACCTGCAATGAAAAATTCAATAGAGGGGTTCAACTCCAGATCTGATTAAGCAGAAGAAAGAATCAGTAAAATCAAAGAAAGATTGTTTGAAATTATCTAGGCAGAGAGGCAACAACAAAAAGAATGAAAAAGGGTGAAGGGTCTAAGGGACTTACAGGATCTCATGTTATGTGCTTTTATCACAATTTTAATGAACAGAGTTTATTTTTGTGTTTCTTTATATTGATATGAGGCAGAAATTTGGCAATATTAATAAGTGATGACATAGCAGAATGTGGAGAGAACTTAGCTGAGTGGAGCAACCCTAGAGAGAAAAGATTTTATTAATGAAGTAATTTAATGCTTGATTTATGTTACTTACCACCAAGAGTACTTTTATAAATATACCATTTGTGAATATTTGTGCTTAGCAAATGGGAGTCACCTCATGGTGAAATGCTTAAATGAATTGAAAAAAAAAGACAACTTAAAAATAAAATATAAAGAAGACAAAATATGAAGCATAGAGCTAACATATGACTCATCAATTCTACTTCTAGGTATATATTCAAAAGAAAAGAAAACATAAGTCCACAAAAAACTTGTTCATGAATGTTAATAATAGCATTATTCATAGTAGCCAAAAGATGGAAACAACCTAAATGTCTGTCAACTGATGAATACAGAAACAAAATGTATGTTCATGCAATGAAATATTATTTGGCAACAGAAGGACATAAAGTACTAATGAACTGTGAAAATATTATATTAAATGAAAAAGCCATAAAAGGGTGATATTGTATGGTCCCATTTATGTGAAATGTACACAATAGACAAATCTATATGTATGGCCAGTAGTCATGGCCATCACAGCCGCCTGACATGTGCTGGTTCACATTAGATTCAGATAGATGGTAGAGAAACAACGGAGCCAAGAAATGGTGGGCCATTAGCTTTATTCTAGCCTCGCAACCAGCTGGCAAGTAAATACTCACAGCTGGAAAACTCTTCCCTTTCCATTCAGGGCTCCCAAAGCCACTGACTTTCTTCTGGTTTTCCTAGAATCAAAGGCCCCCACTAGTTCAGCAGAGCTCACAAAGCCCCTTATCTCTGTTCCCCTTCAGCACCTCACCATTTTGGCTGCCTCTTTGCAACAACATAGCCTCTTTCTCTTAAAACTTTTTGGCGTGACAACCCTTCCCCAGCACACATTAGCATAACCAAACCCCTCCCTAAGCAGAAAGGTAATTAGCAGTATCACCTGACAGCATCATCATGTGGGCAGTGGCCATTTTTAACAATAAAAGTGAGCAAAATCAAATAACACAAATTTTACAAACTTACTGGCCAAACACTACAGAAACACAGAGTAGATTAGTGATCGCCAGGGGCTGGGGAGAGTCGAGTGCTAATGGGTATGAGGTCCTACAGGTATAACGTTGGGTAGTTATGATGGTTGTACAACTTTGTGAATAGACTAAAACAAGCCCTGAATCATTCATTCACTTTAAAGGGGTGAATTTCATTTTATGTGAATTTTATCTTAATAATGTTGCATTGAGAAAAAAGAAGAAATGAAGAAAGAAATAAAAACAATTCAAGAAAAAATGCCCACCAAAATTTTCTTTGACTGTTTAGGCAAGGAAAAACATATGGCTTCTGAGACAAAGAAACCTATTAAATTATTATCTGAGTTTTGGATACTGATGTTGAAAATTCCAGAATTCCAAAAAGTGATATAGTGCCATATTTAAGATATTCAAGATAATGTGGTCAAGAATTTTATATTCAGTAACCTGCCCTTCAAGTATAAATGACACTGATGAATTGAAACCAACATGAAAGAACTCAGAGGACATACTGCTAGCAGCCTCATTAAAAAAGAAATATGCTAGTGAATGAGCTTTAGACAACCAGAAATAACTAAAGAGACATGGGGTTAAAGATATAGAAGTATGTGGTAAGTATTAGATACATAGCTAGTTGTACAATTAAGACCAGGTAAAGCCTAAAATGAGCGAATACAGTACACATATCTATATATGTTGACAGGGTAGATAGGTAAGCCATTTTAAAAAATGTTAGGAGAGTGGGAAATGTACCTGTGATATTGTGATTTATAATAAGAAATATATATATTTGGTCTTTGCCCAGGGGTCCTGGCTAACAGCTTCCCAAGTTCTTAGCATTTCCTATGTTAAGAGTGATAAAGGTGTCTTTTGTTATGTTAATAAGGTGACTTTTGGAAAGAATCTAAAAGATGGGGGTTGGTGGCAATGGAGCCAACTACATGGTTAGTGGTTAGAGGGTTGGAACTTCTAATCCCATCACCAGACACTAAGGAGGAGAAAGCTGCTGGAGATGAAGTTCAATTACCAATGGACAATGATTACATCATTTACGCCTTTGAGATGAAGCCTCCAACTAAACCAAAAGAACTTGATTCAGTGTTGGTGAACACTTGGGGGGTCTGGCTGGGAAAGTGGCATACCTAGAGAGGTCATAGAAACTCTGTTCTCTTTTCCCCAGGCCTTGTTTTATGCATCTCTTCTTTTAGGCTGTTCCTGAATTATAGTCTTTTATAATAAACTGGTAATCTAGTAAGTAAATTATCTCTCTGAATCTTATCAGTCATACTAGCAGATTAGTCAGACCCAAGGAGGGAGTTGATGAGTGGGTCATGGGAACTTCTGATTTATGGCCAGTCAGAAGCATGAGTCAGAAGCATGGGAGCTTGCAACTGGTGTCACCAGTGTGTGTGTGTGGAGTGGGCATGGCAGGGCAGGGGAAAGTTTTTTTTTATAGGACTGAATTTTAACTTGTGGGATCTAATGATATCTCTATGTAGACAGCGTCAGAATTGAGTTGAATTATAGGATATCCAGTTCGTAGCCAGAGTATTCCTTGGTGGCATGGGGAAATCCTCCCCACTTTGGAATTGGAACCAGAGCTCTTTAAGCTGTTTTTGATAATGGCATCGACTGTAGTGGTTTTATTATTTTAACAGTTTTTAGTAATCATATTAGGTAGTAGTATTATTGGTATTGTCGTTCTGAAACTTGTGTGTGGAATGTGAAATAAGGCCAACAAGGAAGTGAGGAGTATTTCAATTCTACTAGCCCTGGATCTTTGAAAACTGGATTCTTACTGTGGGAGAAAACTAAACAGCTGGCAATCTGATTTTGAGTTGAAATATTAGTAACAGCTCCTAGCTCTCTCCACGGAAGATGCCTAGAAGCAATGATTGACCCAAGGTCGATGGAATTTCTAGCTACCGATTCTTGCTTTCAAATACTATATTCCATCAAAATGAACTCTGGCTTCTTGGACTAAGAGCTGATTTACATTGTGGAGCAGGACATGTCCAGGATGAGCTGGAAAGCTACCAAAGACCACGACGATCATGTTGGAAAGACTCAGGAGCAAATTCGAAGACTCTCATGGGGAAAAAATGAAATAATTTTAGTTTCAGTAAAAATAAAGTTGAAATGGATTAAAACCCCATGAGTTTATAATAGCATTAAAAGATAAATTTATTATGTCAGAATATGATAGGAATCTAACGTGTCATCTTGAAAACTGAGTAAATAAAAGGAAAGAATGAGCGTTTATTTTGGCTTTCCTATGTGCGTGGTAGCACTGTGTAATTAAGTAGTAATTGAAGGGAAACATCTCATAAAATTATTTCAGCTAATAAATGAAAATAAAATGATACAATAATAGTATTTTTTCAGACTACAGTGAATTCGTGGATCTAGGAATTGAGCATCAATGACTGCAAACATCAAAAAAAAAAGGAAAAATTGGTCACTGTGTGCCTCCTGATTAGAGAATATGTCACTGTCTACATTCTGTCAAGTGAACTAAAACCGATTTGATCATGCCTCTTCATCCATCTGCCAGTTTTCAGGCCACAAAGAGGACAGAGGAATGGGTAGAGACATGCCATGAAGGCACAATCGACATGATCCGGACTGCAGGAAACTACATGTAAGACAGTAAGCCTGGGCTCTTCAACAGAAATGTTGTAAAAGAAATAAAATGAGAAAGAGATAAAAAAGGAGACTTTGTCTAATTTAACCTAAATTCTAGATTAAAATAGACTTTAAAACTTATGGCAGAAAAGGCAAGAATAGCCTGACCCGATGGTGGCACAGTGGAGAGAGTGTCAACCTTGGGATGTTGAGGACCCAGGTTCGAAACCCTGAGGTCTCTGCTTGAGGGCAGGTTCATCTGGCTTGAATACGGGGTCACTGGCTTGAGTGTAAAGGTCATAGATGTGACCACATGGTCACTGGCCTAAGGTCATTGGCTTGAGCAAGAGGTCACTGGCTCAGCTGGAGCCCCCTGGTCAAGACACATTTGAGAAACAATAAAAAACTAAGGTGCCGCAACTATGAGTTGATGCGTCTCATCTACCTCCTGTTTGTCTGTACTTGTGTATCTGTCTGTCTTTCTCTGTCTTGTAAAAAAAAAAAAGAAAAGGCAAGAGTAAAATCTAGGAGGGAGAGAAGATGCTATAATTGTAGGGTGGCTAACAAGTTTCTGTGTTTTGACTTGGGTGATTAGAAAGGTACCCACCTTTTAATAATTCAGTAAGCTGAAAAAAATAAAAAATGCTAAGCATATATTTATAAATCCTAAATATTTCATTCATCCATAATCTATAATCTAAACATATCACCCATATAATCACCCATCTGTATTCTTCTACCACCATAATAATAATAGTTAAAATTAAATGAATTTTTATTAGGTGCCAAGCATTACTCTAAGTCAGTGGTGGTCAACCTGGTTCTTACCACCCACTAGTAGGCATTCCAGCTTTCATGGTGGGTGGTAGCGGAGCAACCAAAGTATAAATAAAAAGATAGATTTAACTACAGCAAGTTGTTTTATAAAGATTTATTCTACCAAACTTAGTGAAAATCTGACATAAAGTACTTGGTAAGTAATTATTATTATATGCTTTAACTTGCTGTAACTCTGATTTATAAATTTTATAAAGTAAAGTTACTTCCCTACTTTATAAATCACCATTACTGTGGAACCGGTGGGTGGTTAGAAAATGTTACTACTAACAGAGATACAAAAGTGGGCGGTAGGTATAAAAAGGTTGACTACCCCTGCTCTAAGTTATTGATTTACATGTATTATGTCATCATTTACTATTGTAATTTCCATTTTACAAATGAGGAAACTGAGGCACAAAGATGTTACATAACATGACTAAGCTTATATAGTTGCTAAGTTACCCTGGAGTCCAATGTTATTTTACTGAAAGAAAGACTTCTGGTTAAATTAGGAGTCCAAAGCATCTTTAAAGGAGGATGAATTTGGGGTTTATTAATTAATTGGTCGATTTAATCATTTCACAGAGTTTCTGGTGAGTTAACTTTGTGCCAGGCACTGTGTCTGGGGCTGTGCTGAGGGGCCCGTGGCTCATCACCCTCAGTGTCTCGTACTGCTCTGGGACTTTGAAAGTCCCAGACAGAAGGTACCGCAGACTGTTTAGCCATAGTTGGGCACGATTTTATTGAGGAATGGAAGGCTAAGCTGATACCGAAGTGTGAAGCACTGTAGGCCAGGCCCAGGAGGGTGCGTGTCTCAGGAGAGAAACAGGTAGGAAGGAACTGGGGGTACAGGGGAAGGGGATACATTCCAGAAACTGTGAAAAAGGTTTCTGAGTTTTCCCGGTATTTAAACTTCAGCTCTTTCCATGCAATTGCAATTTAAGGACTAGAGACATTAGAAAAGCAAAATCAAGCCGAAGCTACAATCACACTTTGCACCCAAAATGAATCAGGAATGAATTGAACTCACAATGAATGGAAATCTCGTTCTTTCTCTCTGCCTCTCATTTTAATTGAATTACAGACAGAATTCATACTTTGGAAAGAGTAGGCAGGAGGCTCTGAACCAACCTGAATTCAAACTAGATTGACATCCAGGCTTGTTCAGTGTGGAGCCTGAGGGCTAGACTAGTGCCAGAGGGGGGGAGTTCATGGCATCATGTTTTTATTCAGGGGTCCCCAAACTACGGCCCGCGGGCTGCATGCGGCCCCCTGAGGCCATTTATCCAGCCCCCACTGCACTTCCGGAAGGGGCACCTCTTTCATTGGTGGTCAGAGAGAGGAGCATAGTTCCCATTGAAATACTGGTCAGTTTGTTGATTTAAATTTACTTGTTCTTTATTTTAAATATTGTATTTGTTCCCGTTTTGTTTTTTTTACTTTAAAATAAGATATGTGCAGTGTGCCTAGGGATTTGTTCATAGTTTTTTTTATAGTCTGGCCCTCCAACGGTCTGAGGGACAGTGAACTGGCCCCCTGTGAAAAAAGTTTGGGGACCCCTGTTTTTATTGGATTATTAAAAGTTTCAGAAAAGAAGGGTAACAAATTTCCCCCAGAGAAGGGTTTGAGAGACTAGATCACCGAATGGCAACAATCCCTGTGTTGAGGGATCAGCCTTGTTGAACTAAAAGTCTCTCTCCAACTCATTTTCCTAAAATTAGAACTCTATTCTCAGCACTGAACAACAATTGAACACAACTGTTTTGTTACATCTGAGTCCATGTGGAGGCTCTGGGCAGTATTTGGATAACTTGCTTAAACTCAGAGCAGTGGTTTTAAAGAAAGTCTTCTCTGACCACACGAAGGCCCACCGGTCCAGGGGCCCAGCCCCTGCTGGCAGAGGCTTGTCCTCTACTGGGGACACACTGACCCTGTCTTAGACTCATGTCCCAACCCTTGACAACTTCACTTCCTTCTCTCACCGGGATCTCTTTCTGGTGGACTGGGTAGAAAGTAGGACACTGTCTGGGCCACTGGTTCCGGTGTGAGTGTGGCCAAGCTGTGGGCGCTGCTTGGGGTTCAGTTTCCTCATCTGTGGAGTGAGGGTTCCATCCCTTCCCCCACCAAGAGACATCTCAGAACTTCCCAGGAACTTATACTCCGAAAGTCTCTGATTAATATACTACTCACAAAAATTAGGGGATATTTCAAAATGAATAGGAAGCAATAAAAAAAGAAGCATTTGATTTTTTTTTTTTTTTTATTAAACAAGAACATCAGAAAAGCAAACGACAAGTCAAAGAGTGTTGTTCAATTTTGCAAATGAGATGCGAAACCAACTTTTATTTCATTGGTGAAAATGCACTGTACAAAAGGCTGAAAGTACTGGAGTATCTGCATGTTCCCTGATGCCCTCATTTTTGTTAGCAGGGTATGTACCCACCAACGTGTCACTAAACAAAAATAATTGAATCAGGTTAACCTTTGTCATTAGGCTCAGGGAAACATGGTCAAAACTTTCAAGGTCACGATCACACTATTCATTAACCAAGCCGTCTCAGTCCTGAGTGATCGGACATTTTCCTCTAAGGCAGTAGTCAATGGCCTTGCTAACTCTGGAGCCAGCACGCCTCACGTGTTCCCTCACTGCACACGCGACCCCCGTGCTCAGTCTTGCTTCTGCACCACGGCTTCCTGAGCTCGCCCACCGGGCCATGCCCCCTTTTCTCCTTTGGCCTGATGCTGCTAATATGTTCTTCACCTAGATGATTTCACATGATTATTTTTACTTTATACTTTGTTACCAAAATTCTTCAGAGCTTGAGGGTTTTTTCTTTTATATATTTATCTATATATTTTACTTTTTAATTTATTTTTAAATTAAATTTACTGGAGTGATGTTGGTTAATAAGATTACATATAAAATGTATTCCTGTGATAAAAACAAAAAGTCATAGTCTTTAGGTATCTTTAGGTGAAGACTTGGGTTTCAATTCTCTTTATTTTTTCTTTTAGTTATTAGAATTGATTTTGAAAAACGTTACCTCTCAGTTTCTGTTTTCATAGCTGCTAAACAGAGATACTATAGAATGGAGTTTTTCAACCTTTTTCATCTCACGGCACATGTAAACCAATTACTAAAATTCTGCAGCACACCAAAAATATATATATTTTTCGATATGACAAAAATAATAGGTTTAACTTTGATTCATTCACACCAGATGGCTAGTGTGTTGGCTATTGTTATTATTATTATTTTTTTTATTTGACAATCTAAGGGAAAAGAAGATGGTTCCCTGACTCTTTAGTCAGGTATTGCATGTTTTAAAAGTTCTTGCACTGGTTGAAAATCACTGCTGTAGAATAATGAATAGTGTTGCTGTGAGGATGAAATGTGATCAAAAGTAGAAAGGGCTGATATAGTAGCCTACACAACAAAGTCGTTTTCTGTGCCTTCCCTCATACTACCAAGAACAAGCCCCAACAAACGTCCTTCTCCTACTCACATTCTTTTACTTTTACTCACATTCAGCCAAACACTGTGTCAAGAGTAGCCCGAGTGAAGGAAGAGGTTCACCTTGAATACGCTCATTCATGCTGGGGAGAACTGGGTCTCTGAGGTTGTGATTTAGAATACTGTTCCTCCTCTATGCCTTCAATATCTATGACATCCCTAGGTATGTTTGAGAATTATAAGCTATGCTTTCCTTCTTCCCCATTAATTTAGGTATCTCATTCTCTCTAGGGATTTCCCAGCCCTTCTATGTACACACTGACCAATCATCTACACAGTCAGTGGTGGAGCTGTGGTTTACATACAACTGTTACAGTGATGGTCCCAGGTCAAAATTCAATTGTACAGAAATGAACTCTGGGCTCAAGAGCCTAGCTCAATCTATATTTCAGTAGACATGGTAGGTACCTGTGTCAGGCTTGACCAAGCAACTTCTTCTCTAGAAATTTGGGTTGAGACAGAGAGAGAGAGAGAGAGTCAGAGAGAGGGATAGATAGGGATAGACAGACAGAAACAGAGAGAGATGAGAAGCATCAATCATCAGTTTTTCATTGCGCGTTGTGATACCTTAGTTGTTCATCGATTGCTTTCCCATATGTGCCTTGACCGCAGGTCTTCAGCAGATCGAGTAACCCCTTGTTTGAGCCAGCGACCTTGGGCTCAAGCTGGTGAGCCTTGCTCAAACTAGATGAGCCTGTACTCAAGCTGGCGATTTCGGGGTCTTGAACCTGGGTCCTTCCGCATCCCAGTCGGACGCTCTATCCACTGCGCCACCGCCTGGTCAGGCGAAATTTGGGTTTTGACTGTAGATAATTCATTCCATCTTCTATAGCTGGCTGGAAGAAATGTGATTTGCAGTGAGAGTCAAAAGAAGGAAATGCATGAAGGCAAATAGTGATGACAGGGTCTAATCTGAAGTCCTTCTGGCCTTGCAGCCCCTGGTTCCCAAGGGCCACCTGCCTCTCTGCTTATATGGCTCTCCATGCACCCTCCCAATGAATACATTTATTTTTGCTTAAACTAGTTCTACTGCTTATAACCAAAAGAAGTTTAAATGACTTATAGTGATACAAAATTTCAAAGCCTGATTGTCTGGGTGGCCACTACAGCACTGATAGACAAATAACCTCTTTTCAAAGATTTTACTGCGTATATATTTCCAGCAGCATTTTCACTCCTCATAAGTGTGTCCATGTTCTAATGATCAGATGCAGGTGCTCCAATGAACTTTTAGTTTTGCTTAGACTTATGAAGGAGCGGGGTTCACTGGGTTCATTGTTAGAGTACGTTGGAATATTTTGTGGGAACTTCTGTTAAAGTGTAACTTAAGAAGAGTTGACTAGGCTTAAAGCAGAGGACTCTAAATGGGGTTCAAGTACTATAATCTTAGGAGCCATTCAAGCAACTTCAGGGTGACAATATAACGTTTTCATCATATTAGAGAACTAGCACGTGGAGTGTTTCACAGTAATAAGCAAAAGATCACTTGGATATGCAGAAAGAAAGCAGCGTTATACCGTAATAAAAGCATGAATTCTAGACTAAATGATCTCAGGTTGAATTATAATGGGACATTTAGCAACCATGTGACTTTGGAGAAATTACTTAAACTCACTTGTAAAATAAGAACATTTACATTAGTAATCTTCTAAGATGCCACGAAGTAGTATATGCAAACATTCTTAAGTAGTCTGGCTCAGAGTGATCGCTCAATAAATGTGAGCTGTTATTTTTATTATAGCTACATAGCCTTAGTCAGGTTTGGAAAGTCTTGTGTGCCTCAATCCCTAATTAGAATCAATATCTGGAAGTTATTTATAATTCAAAGTCAAACTCATTTTCTGTTCTGGTTAGCATTATTATTTAAAATTGTATGCAGAAGAAATTTATACCTGTCAAAGACAGAATGCATAAAAATTAATTTTCTCTCTCTAGGAGTTTAGACACTTGGATCATAGTTGAAGATAAAAAATTAAATAATTAACAGACCTCAAAAATAAGTACATGAAATATATACCATAAGTGCAAATTAATGATAAAAATTACAGTATGTTTTCCATATGTATAAGGCTCTTGCCTACATTTTCTTACCCTATATATGAAATTACATGGATTACTGGTGAAAACGAAAGAGACTAGAATTTCAGAGGATGAATTGCAGCTGAAATTAAAACTGAGGAGAGGCAGGAGTTTAAAGAGATAAACAGATGGGGGCTCTTCAGGATAGGAGCAGCATCACAACAGATCTGAAGTAGGAGGTAAAGATACTCTGTCTTCCAACAAATAATGTTGGAGCACCTGCCGTGGTCTATGCACTATATTAGTCACTGAATTTGCAAAGGCAAATAAAAATTCTTACTACTGACAGAAAATTTACACGCTGAAGCAGCGGACTAATGAATAAATGCAACAGGGGAGAGTTCTTTGCAAATACGAAACCCACACATTTTAATTTCCTTTTTAAATGTGTGGGTTGCAGCTCCTCTCCCAACTCAAGCTGAGCCATCAGGCTGCTGGCTCCAGGGAAGGAGAAGAAGATGTTGCTTAGAAAAGAGCCCGCTCATTAGTCTTAACTTTTAAAGCTGACTTTCTTGCCATTTTTAGGAAGTTGGTGGCTTTGAAAGAGGTGTGAGAGAAAATAATTTTCTAAATTATTCTATCCTCCTAATTTAGCATATCAAGAGATAAGTGAAAGACTGGATTGGAGGGGGAGGCTATGTTAGAGAGGTCTCGGGGTATTGCTGGGGGAATGCCAGCTGTTGCCCTTGAAGTTGATGACAGAAGAAGAATGGAAGATGTAACATGGGAGAAGCTGAACATCCCTGGAAGAATCCCAGCTCTCAGCTTGTTTCCACAATCAAATGGTCCATGAGTGATCGGGTGGATGTGCGGCAGGAGGAATCCAGGGAGCACTCTGTCTCCCCAGGGCCACATGCAGACTTGAGGAGATCCAGAGGTTCCCAGATCAATAAGAGGTCCTATTGAACCCAGAATGGTGTAAAAGGTTGGGTTCAGAATACAAACAAAACAAAACAAAACAAAAATCAACTGAGTGTTCTGGGCTTTAAGACCAGAGCCAAATAACTGGGATCGCACATTTTTGTGGTGGGTCCATTATGTCACCACAAATATATTTTCATTACATATGTGAGAGTCCTCATGACCCTATGTCGCAGGGGTTGGTAATGTGTTGGATAAGGGGGTTGCATTGCTTTTAGTCTGGGTAGGACTTTGCAGGAGGGAGGATCTGTTTGCAGGACCCTGTTACAGACTTGATGAGAAGGCTTCTTTGTAGACGTTGTGTTCTTCGTTGACGTGAGATGTTCAGGTCCTCAAGGATAACTAGGCATTACTTAGGCAAAATTAAGGAGCTGGGATAGCATTCCAGGCCGCAGACACCATATGAGCAAAGTTTCTGTGTGAGTGTTTCCAGTGGCTGCAGCACAGAGCTTGAGGAATGTTTTAGGTTCCCCAGGAACCGGACTCTAGGACACAGATGTCCGTGCAGGAGGTTATGGGGAAGTGACAACACCTGTCAGGGAGTGACTGTGTTGCAGATCCTGGGCTGGAACCGGGATGGCTCTTTAAGTTTGTCACACCTCTCCTTGAAGCAAGGGGTGAGTTGTTGTGCTCTCTGATCTTGGATAAACATTGCCCCAGGGGTGAGGGAATGACCTTGGAGGAAGCAGCTTCCTTTGGTTGAAGGCAATTCTGGGAAATGGTTTCAGCTGTGAGCTCTCAGCGGCAGGCACCCTTTCACTGGCTGGAGAAGTACCTGCCTGAGACTTGGAGGGGTGGGTGGGACACATCACAGCTTCCACTACAAGGCGTACACTTGCAGAGGATGAAGTTAGAGAAGTAAGCACATACCAGGTAACACAGGGTCTTATTAAATCGTATTTACAGGTTTGGACATTTAAAGAAAAAACAACTGGGAGCTACTGAAGGGTTTCAAAGAGTAGGTTAAATCAATACAATCGTGTTTGTATTTTAAAAACATTACTCTGGCTGCTGTGTAGAGAATTGATTTGAGAGAGGATCCTGGAGACAGGTAAACCTGTGAGAAAGTTGTTGCTGTCATCAAAGATGTGACAAGAGTTTGAATTTATTAAGTGGGGTGGGAATAAAGAAAGGTGAGTTGAGTAAGGAGAGGTAGATAAAGCAGAATAGTATCTACTTATTAATTGATGGATCATGGGGTGTCAGAGAAAGATGGGTGAAGCCACAGTTTTTGGACTAAGAATCTGAAAAATAGAAAATTTGGCCAATGCTCTATAGTTTTTATTTCCTGTTTCTTCTCTTTGACACAAGGTTAGCTATATTTGGCAACATTCTTGCATAGACAAGACCATGTAACTATCTCTGGCTAATGAAATGTAAATGAAAGTAATGTAGGCCTTGATCAGGTAACTTAGTTGGTTAGTACATCCTCCCCAATATGCCAAGGTAGTGGGTTCAATTCCTGATCAAGGCACATACAGGAATCAACCAATGAAGGCATGAATGGGTGGAACAACAAATCGATGATTTTCTATCTCTCTCTTTTCCTCTCTTTCTCTAAAATCAGTCAATCAATAAAAATATTAAAGAAAAAGCAAGTAATGTATGTTACTTCTGGGATGATGCAACATAAACTTCCGTGCCATTCTCTAGTCATTTTCTTCCTCGTTGCAAAGAAGCAGGGAGGCCCTATGTTGAGACGATAAAGCCACGGAATCAAAACAGCTGAGAACCCTGAGTTACAACCATGGAGCACGGGTGCTCTAGATGATTGCCCAGTTGAGAAAAAAAGACTTTGTGTGAGCTGGGCATAAACTTTATACAAGCTTTTGAGATTTGGGGGCTGTTTGTTCTCACAGAAAAGGCTAGTCTATCCTAACAAAGAAAACATAGAAAACTTGTGTGTGTATGTGCGTGGCTGGGGGCAAAAAGAAAGAGGAGCAGACACAGCAGAATAAACTTCATTTGAGAAATGTTTAGTTTAGGATCACTGAGAGATATGTAAGTCATGTCCAGTACGCAGTCAAAATGTGGGCAAGGAATTTGAAGCAAACTCTACCAGGGGTCTCCAAACTTTTTACACAGGGGTCCAGTTCACTGTCCCTCAGACCATTGGAGGGCTGCCAAATACAGTGGTCCTCTCACTGACCACCAATGAAAGAGGTGCCCCTTCTAGAAGTGCAGTGGGGGCTGGATAAATGGCCTCAGGGGGCCACATTGCGGCCCGCGGGCCGTAGTTTGGGGACGCCTGCTAGACTGAGGATACAGATTTTGAAAGGCATCATAGCCAATAAGTGAAGTCATGTGAAGGTTTCTAAGCACTCTGGTCTAAAGTAATCTAAGTGTATTATTCCCTGGTAATGGTCTTTTTCAGTATATTTTAGAAAGTGGTAGAATTCTAGAAAACTTCATTCTTTACTTTTAAAATTGCATTTACCATACAGGCCAATCTCTATCACCGCGCACTGAAAACCGATTCCTCCTTCCCCTGCTTTGTGACACTGCAGGCTCAGGGTGCCCTGCTTGAGCGGAAGTAGAAGTGCAAGCTCAACCTCAGAGAAGAGCAGGCAAGTCCAACAACTATAAAAACTCTGAAACCAGTTTCCATTTTCCTTAAAGTGAGTCTCAGACTTACATTAGGAGTTGTTTTGAAAACTTAAAGGGGAACTTTGGCTACACAAATGTGAATTAAGTACCCATACATTATTCTTGTTGACAGTTATAAAATAATCTGCATGTTGCCACTTTAGGCACAGAAGCCATGGGAGCTATCGGGTAATGTAAATTTTATGATTGATGTAAATGCCGCAGATTTTGTTGCTTTGAGGGCATAGAAATAGCAACAAACATGGGATCTGATATGAATTCAGCCAGCACTGTGCTTGAACTATTGCCTATTCTTGTTCGGGTGTGTGTTTGAGTACCTGTTTAACAATTAGTCATTCATGCCTAACCTGACTCCAAGTTTAGTGGCAAAAATACACAGGCATGAAATTTGCCCCTCATCCCCGGTTCATGTCCTGCACACAGATAACCCATATGTAAGAAAACATGCTGAACTGGTATATTTATTTTCATTTCACTTATAAACTAAGTCACAGGAAGATTAAGTCAGCTCTAGAAGGAATTCACACACACACACACACACACACACACACACACACACACACACAGGTGAGGGGCCAAAGCCAGAATCCAAGTTTGGTTCTCTTAGATTCCAAATCACACACACACTGTTTCTCTGTCTCTGTTTCTGTCACACACACACACACACACACACACACACACACACACACACAAAATACGACTCACTCTATTGTGATGCTCGCTTTTTTTTAGGTGGTCTGGAACGTAACCCGCAAAGTCTCTGAGGTATCCCTGTACTTCCTTTTCTTTCTTTCTTTCTTTCTTTTTTTTCAGAGACAGAGAGAGAGTCAGAGAGAGGGATAGATAGGGACAGACAGACAGGAACAGAGAGAGACGAGAAGCATCAATCATCAGTTTTTCATTGCGACACCTTAGTTGTTCATTGATTGCTTATTCATATGTGCCTTGACCATGGGGCTACAGCAGACCAAGTGACCCCTTGCTTGAGCCAGCGACCTTGGGTCCATGCTGGTGAGTTTTGCTCAAACCAGATGAGCCCGCGCTCAAGCTGGCGACCTCAGGGTCTCGAACCTGGGTCCTCCGCATCCCAGTTCAATGCTCTATCCACTGTGCCACCGCCTGGTCAGGCCCTGTACTTCCTTTTCTTGACATCACCGTGTTAAATGGGGTTATTTCAGGTGTGTTTTTATAGTCCTCTAAATGGAGATGTGCTGCTTTCTCTCTCTCTTTTCCTTTCTTTCTCCTTAAAGTTTTGAAATTTGTTAGAAAGAGTTGTTAGTCTCCATTTCCCTTGTGAGTGTTTGTGATAATGGAAACACTCCCATTCCCTGTCTTCTGCTGTTCACTACAGCAGCCGCTGGAAGTGACTCGGCTTTTGCAGTCACTGTGGTTTCTGCCTCATGGTGGCGTGGGGGGCAGGTAGGACCCACCAACGCCATCCTTGTAATAATGCGCAGAAAGGTACCTCTTCCTAAGGAGCAGTAAGGAGCCCGGTCCTTGTCTGGAGCCACCATCCCTCCCTCAGAACACAGGCATCCTTCTCACCAGCGTTTCAGCTCATTTTCCTCATTCTGCTCGGATTCAGCATCGTCATTTTCGATTGGGTTATTATCACCATCTCTGCGAGTAAATGGGGTGTGAATGCCCTGAGGATCCCCACTCATGAGCACAAGCTCTCTTCGAGTTTACAAAGAGAAGAAATACGATTGCTGAATATTAATAGCTCACTGGAGATTAGAATTTAAGATGAGACAAAATCTTAATAATGCATTGATTATTCAAAGGTGAATGATAGGAAAGGAAGGGGCGGAACAAGGAAATAGAGAGGAAACGAGTGTAAATTGAGTGCCTATGATATCTGATACAGAAGCTTTTCTACTTAGAAATTTTCAGTTTATGGGCTCTAATTGTGTGAACAAGGTTATACTGAATTAAAAGAGCCCACCACCAATAGATGGAGTAAAATTAGGCCATTTTAGTCATTGTGGTTTTTGAGTCATAGACAGGAAGTCTGCCATGCACGTATTAAGTCTTAAGCTAATTTATGATCATCATTAACCCCAGCATAGTAGGTAAGTGCAAAATAAGTACCAAAAAGGAAAGACATAATGGGATGGAAAGGAGAGATAATTTTTATAATATAAAAGTGATAAAGAAATAAATGACTATTGCACAAGTGTATGGTATGACTCATTTTTCAGTAAGAAGGAAGCCGAAGGACCTATCGCAAATCACGAAACACTTGAAAACCCTATGTCTGTATCATTGAAATTAATAGGCAAGAGGTGATAAAAAGTGATTGAAAAAAAAATGAGACAGTTTTTCAGTGTGTAGTCCTAGCAGTTGTTTTAGCCTGACTTTCTCTCATACAATACTGATGACATCATTTGGGGAAGAGAAGACCCACACACCAGCTTGCTTTTATTTTTTATAATTTTTAGTTCCCAGGTGATTCTGATCTGTAGCTGATGTGTGAGCCACCGGGTTCGGAGTTCAGAGGTGAGGGTTTGTAACTGAAGGAGCTTTGAAGTGTTGAGTGTGTCGGTGCTGTGACTTGAGGATGGTTGCCGCACTCGAGTGGAAATTCCACAGGCTCAGAGCCCCTTGGAATTTTGCACGTGAAAACCAATGATGATGTACAAATGCTATTGTCGTGTGCTAACTTCTCTTTCCCCTTTTGTAGAAATCCTTGGGAAAGTGGCTGGCTTATTCTTACATTTTCATATAGATGAAACAGTCATGTTTTCAAAAAAGATTCCTATTTGGATATAAATTAGCAAAGAGGATAAGATTATGTTTAGTGTTAAGTCATTTTAGGGAAAATGCATCTAGGATCACCAGCTAAAACCTTATAGTCCCTTTGGGTTTTAAACCTACTGACTTTCAAAAACCTTTGCAAGTAAAGAAACTTCTGCATGGTCCAGCACTTTCTCATAGATAATTTTATTTAATTCTTAAAGCAACTCTATAAAATTGGTGTTATATTTTCTATTTTGATATTTGAGTTACCTAAACCTATAAGAAGATAACTTGATCAATGCTACATTGGTCAAGAACTTTCAATCTGATTTTGATTCCAATCCAAAGCTAAGAATAATCATCGTATCCCATGACATCTCCCATAAAACAATGACATGAAGGATGCTTGGAATTTTTACGTAGTTGATAGAAAAAATAATAAAACTTCAGCAGGGTTCACAAGGTTCTAAATTAAAATTCTTTGTGAAGACATATAGACTATTTAAATATCTCACTTATAGAGTCATGCTTCAGCCCTGGGTGATGATTGATAATGTCATTCTTTCCATTGTTTTTGGTGTTAACTGGGTGTTGATGGCATCCAGAATTACACTCTAGCAAAGATGGAAGCCAGCATCTCATTAGTCAGCTCCATCAGATACCCACCAGAACACCACACGAGGGACTCCTCACTGAGTTACTTACAAAGAATTATCGGGTGAGCAAAACCAACAACTGACTCATATTTCTTTCCAAATTTAAACTCTATAATTTACAATGTCCTTGTCACTCAAGTTCCAAAAATAATCAGGCCCTCACCAGTTCTCAGGCTAGAAATTTTGTCTCATTTACATGGCATATATCCTATATATTCTTTAAGACCCAGTGGAAATGTCTTTTTTTTATGTTGTCTTCCCTAATTCCACCAGGAAGGATTGCCCACTTCCTACTCTGTGCCTCTATTAAAGCCCCTCCCTGTCCCTGTGATTACACTTATCAAGGCTGATTGCACTGATTTCTTTACAGGTTGGTTTCTCCGGCTATACTGGGTTTTTGTTTAAGCACTAAGATAGGTTTTATTCATCTGTGCATTCCCAAAATATAGCAGTGCCTAAAATCCATTTGAAGTTCAACATATATTAATTTTGAGCAAAAAATAAGTGAATATAAATGTCCTTCTTCATAGCTTTAAACTGTCAGAAGCACACAGAGAGAATGAGATGCAGGCCTATTTCTTATTTTCAGGTGCCTCTTGTGAAATAAAGCATTAATTAATTATTTTTATTATCTCTAGAGGTAGCCTTTTAGCCTTTTGCATTTCCCATGGTCTCCTGTTTAATTTTTTTTTTTTTTTTTTTTTTTTTTTTTTTTTTTGTGGCAGAGACAGAGAGTCAGAGAGAGGGACAGACAGACAGGAAAGGGAGAGAGATGAGAAACATCAATTATTTGTTGCAGTTCCTTAGTTGTCCATTGATGGATTTCTTATATGTGCTTTGACCAGGGGGCTACAACAGACTGAGTAACCCCTTGCTCGAGCCAGCGACCTTGCACTCAAGCTAGTGAGCCTTGCTCAAACCAGATGAGCCCGCACTCAAGCTGGCGACCTTGGGGTCTTGAACCTGGGTCCTCCGCGTCCCACTCCGACACTCTATCCACTGCACCACCACCTGGTCAGGAGGTCTCCTATTTAAATACATTGAAATTAGAAGCTTGATGTGAAAGAAAACTTTGTTCTTATTCAGAGTACAACTTTTTCTTATAATGACATTTTGTCTGTTAGCTTTTTCTCCACTGTAGTTTTTACTTATACCCTTTGCCTTCATTCATGTTCCTTCATTTTTTTCTCTTTTTTGGGGCAGGGTTCTTTTTGAGTCCCATCATTATGAGGTTTGAATGGCTCCTCCCCTGTTCACTACAAGGCAAAGGATTGGCAACATCTGTAGGAGGGGCTTTGAACCAGAGTAGAGACCCAATAGGAAGGGGAGTGAGATCTTTGTCACAGTTTCTCTCTTTCTGTCTCTCATCCTTTCAGGCCCAAATGCATGCATCCTCTTTGTCCATTAGAGGATTTTTTTGCTGGTTGGTGTTTTTTTTTGTTTGCTTGTTTTTTTAGATTTATTTATTCATTTTAGAGAGAGAGAATGGGGGAGGAGAGAGAGAAAGAAAGAAGGGTGGAGGATCAGGAAGCATCTACTCCCATACGTGCCTTGACCAGGGTTTCGAACCGATGACCTCAGCATTCCAGGTTGACGATTTATCTACTGCGCCACCACAGGTCAGGCACTGGTTGGTGGTTTAAATCAGATATTGCCTCTGGATTGTCTGAATCTGCGAACGCACAGAACATAAATCGCTATACCACACAGTTCTAGGTTGGAAAAATAAAAAAAATTAAAAAAAGAATGTTAAAATTGTTATTGAAAAAAAAAGTAAAAAACAATAGGAAAGAAAATCCAAAGTACCTGTTTAATTATAGTAAGAAGTTAGAAGGCTTTGTGCAAATTTGCCAAAAGCCTGGGCGTGGGCCCATCATCCAGAACTATTGTCAGTTGGGGAGCTATTGCAAGATTCAGTTGTCTATTTTATGGATCTGCTATGTTTTTAACTTTTTAAAAATTTTCTCAGCAATGTATAATTAGAGAAGAAGTATGCATTAAGTGGTAAATTTCACAGAAAAGCGGAGTTTCACATGGATGTTTCAACAACACGCACAGCCAATTGGTGTAAACCCTGTGATCCTTTCCTAGATCGCCACCCTCTCCCGTGTTCTCCCCACTGTAGGAGCCACTGAGTCGGGAAAGCATCTGGAAAGATTATACATATCATGGACTAAATCCAGGCTTGTGTCAAGAGTACGAGGTGAACATTTACATAGGAAAGCATGGGGCAGGGGAGGGTGCGCCGAGCTTGGAGGCACACACTCCATCACTGGCTGTGCGACCTTGCAGAGTCCTTTGAGTCTCAGTCCTTCACTTGTACAAACAAAAACAGGAATAATATACATAATTTTGCAAGGATCAAAAGAGATTATCTAGACACAATATGTATTGTGTGTGTGTGTGTATATATATACATATATATACAGATGTATATTATACACACACACACACACACACACACACACGCTCACACACACACAGATGTATATTGTGATTAGGTGTAAAATTCTCCAATCTCCCTCAGCAGCCTAATCCACCGACAACTGTGCCTTGTGGTCAGAACTTTTCTTTATGTCTCATTGAACTCCTCTATTCTAAAATTTGAATGAACTCGTGGAATAGAAATAAGAAGGTAGCGTCATATAATCTCTGATGGCCCAATGTGTGAGAAAAGGGCATTTATTTTTCAATGTCTTCTCCCCATGCCTTTCTTACTGTCCTTACCAGTCGCTCTCACCCCTCGTGGAGCTCTCTCGATCTCCTGTCAAGGTGAAGAGAGCAAACCTAAGCCCTGAAAGGTGAGCTTATAGTACTTCAGTTGCTTCCCCAAAGAGCACTTACTACTTTATGGCACTTTTGCAAACTCCAACATTCAGAGGAATAAATTTCTAAGGATAGAATTCAAGCCAATAAGATAAACTGTTTAGTAAGCCCATCTTCCTATTTTATCTCTCTTTTTTCTCTCCCCCTTTTAAGTTTACACTTCACTTATTTGAACTTCCAGTTATAAAGACTATTAATTTCCAGTGGCCAGTAAGTTTCATAGCATCTGGCTGAGATACTGTGCTAAGGAGGTTATCTGACTGACTTCACTCTATCCCCCTAAAATCCACAAGGCTGCTGATTACTTCCATTGTATTTTTGGTGTGATGGAGGCTGTAAAAATCACAAGAAGTGGTAATATGAAACTTTCCTTTTCACCTAAAATGTACCCCAGCCAAAAAGAACTGTCAGGTTGGAAGAGAGTGGCATGGTGGACTTTAACTTTTGAGTCATACATACACTACATCCAAAATTTTTGAAAGCACATTTCCAGTTTGTATGCACTATTGTCATTAGCTACTATCTCAAAGCAACCTCCACTAAATGGTTGTTTGTCCATTAAATTTCATTTGTTTCTGATTTCTTGTGAGTTGTTTTAAAATTTTTGTAACTTGTGTAAATCAGGGATTTTCAACAGTGTCATTAACACTTTTGGCCAGAGAATTCTTTGTTGTGGGTGCTGACCTGTGCATTCTGGGATGTTAGCAACACCCCTGGCCTCTGTCTACTAGCTGCTCATGGAACCTGTATAGTCAGGAGAATAAAAACTGTCTCCAGACATTGCTAAATGTCTCCTGGGCAGCAAAGTCACCCCTGTTGAAAAGAAAGGTCTAAAGGAATACGTTAGTAGTAATACTTGTGTCAATGTGTCACTTTTAACGTGAAGCTCCTTTGCGGAGATATTTTAAAGCTTTTGTCAATTTAGAGAAGGTGCATTAATTAATGTGAGACATTATCATTAGTAGATAACACTTACCAGGCAGTGATGAATTGCAGAATTTAACTGTGCTGTAAGCTAATAAGTTAAGGCCCCCATTGGCAATTTCTCTGCCTGTGGAACTCCCACCCTTTCCTCAAGATGAAGGCTATGTATGTGGGGTTACCGGAGATAACGCATCCAAGGATATGAAGGATGACTGTCTACCAGTTCCTCTAGGCATCATGTAAAGGCTGCTCTGGATACAGAGAAGGTGTTATTAATTCTTTAGCACTTCTGGCTTGTTATGTAGTGGAGATAGGGAGAAGAGTGGGCTCTGACTAATACCTCATAAAGTTGGAATTTCAGCTAACTTTGTTCTAAAACTGGGGTCGGGAACCTATGGACACGAGCCAGATGTGGCTCTTTTGATGGCTGCATCTGGCTTGCAGACAAATATTTAATAAAAGCAATAATAACATTACAAATATAAAACATTCTCATGTATACAATCTATTCATTTTCTACCACTCATGTTTATGGTTGTGGGTGGCTGGAACAAATCACAGCTGTCCTCCGGGACAACACCAAATTTTTATTCGATAATGCATAATGTACACGGGTTGTTGTATGGCCCTCACGGAATTACATTTTAAAATATGTGGTGTTCATGGCTCTCTCAGCCAAAAAGTTTCCTGACCCCTGTTCTAAAATGATAAGGATGGTGGAAATATGAGCAGGGTGACAACAGTGTCTGCTACCATCCTACTAACACACTGAAAGAATTGGATGAGGGGGAGTTTGAAGATGGATGAGAACCAAGAGACAAGCAAAGAAATTATGGACGCATGGTCACAGACTTAAAATCAAAGGTGAAAGAATTGTTTGAGAACAGGATGACACCCCAGCTTCTGAGTCTGGAAGGAGGATGAGAAGGATGGCTACAAACAGATAGGTTCATGGGTTTGATGACAGGAAGGTATGGGATTAACATCTGCTTTTTTGTTTTCTTGGTAACTTCTGAGAGGTCATCACTAGGAAGTGAGGATCTCTAGTAAGTTAGGAAAGCAAAGTTTGTAATAGTCACTAAAGAGAATGGGAGACAACTTTTAAAAATATAAGCAGCATTTGAGCTTAGCTGAGGCAAAATCCAAGAATGTGTGGTGGCACCAACTCAATGGGCTGGTGGATTATCTCCAACATTACTCAGTAGATGTGGTACAGGGGCAAAACATGCAAATTTTAAGTTCATTTATTGATTGAATAAATATTTATTGAATGACAAATATATATCAGGCACTGAGTGCTGGAAAAAGAAACAGACAAATTACAAATAGACAAAATTCTATGATTTTGTAGATCTTACATTCTGGAGAAAAAAATAAAATAAGATTAATGAATAAAATTATATTAGTTGTACCCTGGCCAATTGTCTCAGTTTTAGAGTGTCAGCCCAGTGTGTAGATGTGTAGATGTTCCAGGTTTGATTCCCGGCCAGGGAACACAGGAGAAGCACCCATCTGCTTCTCCACCCCTCCCATTCTCACTTCTCTCTCTCTTCTCCCCTTCTGCAGCTGTAGCTTGATTGGAGCAAGTTGGACTGGGGTGCAGAGGGCAGCTCCATGGCCTCTGCCTTAGGCACTAAAATATGGTTACAGTTACAATGGAGTAATACCCCAGATGGGCAGAGCATTGCCCCCTAGTGGGCTTGCTGGGTAGATTCTGGTCAGGGCATATGCAGAAGTCTTTCTCTGACTCCCCTCCTCTCACCAAAAAAATTAAAACAAATAAACAAACAAACTAACAATAAATAAATAAATATTTGTAAGCACAGAGAATGGGGACAGGGAGTGTTGGAGCTAGAGAGGCGTGTCATTTTAGATAGGGAATGTGGGCATGGCCTCTTTCAAAAGGTGTAGTTTAAAAAAATTCTTGAAAGAGTGGATATCTAGAATGTGTTCCAAGCAGTGGGCACAGCAAGTACAAAGTTTCTAAGACAGGCTTGTGCCTGGCCTGCTGAGGAATGGCAAGAAGGCTAGCGACGATGTTAGCAAGAAGTAGAGTGGTTTACGTTGAGGTCAGAAGGGTAACAAAGTTGGAGGTCCACCTTGTATAAGGTCTAGAGTCCCATGGCTTTGAGGTTGATTTCGTGCCAGGAGTTTTGAGGGATGATGAGGTGTAGGGAGGGAATGGTTTGAGAATGTTGGTGAAAACATTTTAAATGACCATTGAGAAGGAAATGCAGTTAAGTCTAAGAATAAGCAGATAATTGGGAGCCTTATCACGAAGGGGAAAACAATTGAGAATGATGAAGGCATAGAAGACAAAGGAGGAAACTGTGTTCTAGGTGGAGAGTCTACTTATTAATGATGGCTAGCATTTATTCAGCCTGTGGGATGTGCTACAGGTACTGTGTGTGTGATTTCATTTAAATTTTCCATTCATCTGATGTGGCAATAAATAGTATTGTCCACATTTTTTAGATGAGAAAATTGAGGCCTAGAGTGAATAAGCCACTTTCCCAAAGACATGCCACTGGTCAGTAAAACTAGGATGTGAGCTCCATTAGTCTAACGCAGGCTCCTGTTCTTAAGCAGTTGGTAGGCAGGCTAAGCGCTGCACAAGATCATGTATGATAATGATAGACACAGCTCTGAGGTTCCTGGATGTGAGGAGGTCCTTGCGAAATGTTGCTGGGAATGTAGGTAGCACTTTACAGTAGTTCAGTGACTTTGTGCATGACAAAGTGGAGACAGCAATTTTTGGATAGATGAGACCTGGGGTATTATGGAGAGTGACACCAAGATGGTGTAAAATCAAAACAAAACAAAACAAAATGAGAAAAAGTAAGGTGCCAGAAGGAAGCACCACCGTGAAAATAATAGTGTGAATCCAATAACTTGAGGATTCAAGTCGGGGAACAAGTTTGAAGGGTTGGAATTATGAATTAGCCCTGAAGGAAGACTCCGGTTTTATAGGAAAATAACTGAGGACCAGACAAGTGAATTGTGAGCCCCAGGTCATAAAGCCAATTAAACAGTCACTGGGGGACCAGAGTCCAAGTTGTCTGATTGTAAGGACAAGCTTTTTCCACCAGGCCACCCAACCATTCTTGCTGAATCACTGTCTACTAGTTACTTGTCCCCAATCCAAGGGAGTTATTGCAGTTAATGAATAAAGGCAGTATAGCAAAACCCACTGTAAATGCACAGCTCCACAGAAATACTAAGGACATCTTGACCTTTGAGTTTCCCTCACGGTTCCCTCCCCTGCAGCTCTTCAGCAGAGAGAGTACTGACTTTCCTTAACTATAACCTGCCTTCCAGACACTGAGGTTCCTCTGTGGATACCCCGTAGGGAATAGGTGGAGAGAACTGTCACCCTCAGGGAATTTCTAGCTAAATTAGGTTTCACTAAGCATTGAAATCAAAATGCTTCTGGTAGGTAAATGAAGTACAGGTGGAAAAATCAAACCGGTCTGTGACTGGGCATGATTTAGAGCAACTATCATTGATATGACAGATCCTAGCAGGCAACCTCTGGAGAGCCTGGATTTTAGTTGCAATACAAGGAGGTGAAATGAATAATCATGTTTATTTGTATGATGATGAACATTTTTAACACGGTAGGAAATATTATAAATTTTTAACTTTGGAGGAATTACAGTGGCCTATTTCTAACACTTATGTTATCTTGGGCAAACATTTCAATTCTTGATTAATGTTTAACTACAAGAAGTATACTCAGTTCAAGTCAAGGATCAGTATCAGGATTCAGGTGGAGTTGTCTTGATGACTGGAATTCAGGCTCCAAGGAGAAACCCCAAGAAGTTCTATATTGGATACAACAGAAAGTGGGAGACATACCTGACCTGCAGAGAATGGGGACTGGATATAAGATCTTAATCATCTCTTATCTTATTACAGAAATTTGGATGCAGACACAGTATGTCTCCCAGAGAGAAGTGGACCCAGGAACCGATTTCACTAGCAATCACACGATTTTGGAAGGTACTCGATTCAAAAGAGCCATTTTCAAAGGGCAGTACTGTAGAAGTTTGGGTTGTTGTGAAGACAGAGATGATGACTGTGTCACGCATTTCTATGAGGCGAATGCACTGTGTTACTGTGATAAATTCTGTGAAAGGGAAAATTCTGATTGCTGTCCTGATTACAAGTCATTTTGCCATGAAGAGAAAGAATGGCCTCCTCACACAGAGCCTTGGTATCCAGAAGGTAGGCTTTGGGGACGTGTTGAAGCATTATGCTAGTTCATAACAAGATCTGTCAAACTTGCTTTTTCTCCTTCCTTTCTCCTCCCTCCTTCCTTCCCTTCCTTCCCTTCCTTCTTTCGTTAAGATGAAATGAAAAGTGAATATTGTGATCACCCAGAATAATTTCTTTGGATTGTTAAAATATGTTGGTTTAGATGCAGGGTATGTGAATCATACTAGCACCTTCAGGAAAGTTCTGGTGTGACAGTCACAAATGCTGGTCTGAATCCTATTTTAAACACATGCTCAAATGATATAAAAGTTACTGGAAACTTTTTTCTTTCTTTGTAAAATGGATTAACAACAGTATTCTCAAGCTTTCTTGAGTATAACCTCTTAGAGAATGTCATGAAAGTCACATGATCATCTGCAGATTCATGTCATATTTTACATATTATATCATGGGACTAACGGACCTCCTATCATTAGAATCTGTGGTATTGCAATGCCATTAAAACCAGCACAAAAGCAAAATAAAGTCAGCCACACGCCGTGACTGATACCAAACAGATCATTTATGTGTATTGTTGTTTGGTTTGGCCAATTTGAGATTTTAAAACTATTATAAGCAAAGGAGGGCTTCCTGGAGGGTAATTGTAAAAGTCTAAGATTAAGTGCATAAAAAAAATAATTTATAATAAGAATGATGCTATATACCAAATTGGTCTAATTATAATTGAATGGCTATAGATTTTGGAAAATCAATATATCAAGTTTTGCAACTAAATACAAAACTCTACTGTTGCACTTACATGAGGCCTTATTTCTCTGTCACCTATCATGTCAACTTTCCTAAGCAGAAATGCAGTTTTAATCAGAGCTCTGTTGTACTGCTGTAAATGGGTATTGTAACTAGAAATTAGTTAGAAAAAAATTTAGGATAAACTTGAATTTGGTATCCTTCAAAATCAAGATCTCGTTTCAAATTCTAGATGCTGTTGCCTTCATTCTCAGTGTCATCTTATTCCTAGAAATTGAGGAAATGCTTCTTAAAACACTTATGTATTCTGTTAGAATTTTTAGAGAATTATCATTTATACCAAGCCTTTGCCTTTATCAATAAGCAACTCAACAAGCATTGATTTAATCCTCAAAAGTGGCAGACACTCCACTAAGAATGGGAGATTTGGTTGTACATCAAAAATTATTCATTGAACATCTCCACTGTCTCAGGCATAGTGCTTAGCTCAAAGGCAACAATGGGGAAGAAAAAAGGCAAGATTTTATTCTCACTAAAGGATAGTCAAGCTGGCGTGTGTGTCTGTGTATGTGTATTACATTTGACAAGTTCACTGTACAATTACAAATGGTGATAAATTATCTGAAGGAAATATTGATATTTAGGGTGCTGTGAAAAAGTATACCAGAATATAATGTTAATATACAAAATTATATATAAATTTAGCCTGGGGGAGAGGCGAACAAGGAAGGGCATTGAAGCTGATACTTGAAGGAGTGAGGAAGAGGGATTTGACCCACAGACCTGAGGGCCGTTTCAGTACTGAGACTGAGGAGCTGGGTCCAGACAGGAAAAGGAGGCCACATTTTCTGGAAATTAATGGTTATGGGAAGGTTGAGGGTAACATGAGATGAGGTTTGAGAGGTAAGTAGAGGTCAGATTCTGACATGACTTATAGGTCATAGTGAGGATTTAAGAATTTATTCTGTTATGAGAGCTCATGGAGAGATGCTATGTAGGAATAGGGTTGCCTTCATGGGTGTTGAGTCTAAATATTATGTTTGGCTGCAGTGCTTTTCATGTGCCATTATGTGTTTGAGCTTTTCTTATTTGAGACATATAACCTCTTCATAAAAATAATTGCTACTTCTTCAATATTCACTTTCGCTTGAGAGCTAGAATTTTGCTAAGGCTTTCACTTAAGATCCTATTTTAGGTAGAATTTATGTAAGAATAGTTTTTATTCTATCCATTATGGAGAGAAGCAATTAATCATTTTATTTAGCAGAAAAAAGTTTGCATTAGACTATAATTGCTCTCATGAAGGTAACATTTTTCTTTTGTTTTACCATGCTTGTGGAAGTAGCTGGTTGAAAGAAAAGTCTTAAACAATACTAAAAAGTTGTGCAAAATTAACTAAAATGAAAAGACACTTGTGTATATTTTCTACAAGTTTTTGTATGCTATATAGTCACTTTTCTCTGGAATGTGAAGTTGTTAATTCACAGATCTAGTAAATATCATTTTTCTGTTATATTATATATATATATGAATTATATATATATGTAAATATATAACAAGGCATTGTTTGGTTCTTTGTACTGCAGCTATCCCAGGAGCTTTTGTTTTGTTTTTAAAAAAACAGTAACTTAAAGCTATGACCATTGTCTTGAGGATTATAAACTATATCACATCCTTTGTGTATAAATATAAACTGAAAGTAGGGCATGTCGGTAAATACCTTCCTTTTGTGTTTCTTTCTTTCCCTCATCTCTGGTGGTATTTTTCAGCAATTGGAGAATTTCAAATGTCAAATACAGAAAAAAAATGATAGAGTTTGAAACAGAACTAGAGTGGATTTTCCAGACAGAACCATTTTGGTGTAGCAGATCTTAAGGAAAGAGTCTAGTATACCATCTGTTGTGAACAGACCGAAACTGATTTGATTACGCACAACTCATGTTCATGTCAGTAAAAAACGTATGTAAGCCACTGACACATTTGAATCGTATGAGGCTTATTTACTCCTTCACAACCTCATTAACCACATTATAAGGAAGAGAAGTCAGTTGAAACTTTGCCATGCATACTGATAGTTCCAAATACACATGTTGGTATAGAGACATGAACGAATTCATACAACCTCTGTAAGCTTCATGAAGCCTCAAGTCCTTGTGCTTTGTAGAGGTTCCCACATCTACCTTGCATGAAAAATTTACTGGAGGAATATGTGATAATATTACAGAAGTATGACTTTGTTACCTTTATTGTGGGTGTCAGGAAATGAGAAATCCTCCTACCAGTGGTTGGACACAGAAAACAATTTTAGGGTACCAGGTCTAAAAATAAAGGCATTTGACCTTAAGAGATCCATTTAAATCATGATATATTAAAGTAGAATATAACTTTAAAATATTTTATCTAATCTATATAAATTGAATACTATTAATTTGACCAATAAGAGCTGATTATTTACATCTTTTATGCTGATTAATAAGTCTCTAGTGTTACCAATGAAAACCCACTTCTGGCATTCATTATACTAACATTTTAGTGTTCAAAAGATAGAAAATGGAGGTACTTGTAGCAGCTGCACTAGAATTTGGCCTTTCAGAATGACCACTGTTGAAATATAGAATCCTGATTAGGGCAAGTAACTGCCTTCCCTAAGGAGAAGTTTAGACCAGCACAGATATTATAACACATTATGATGAAATATTTAAAAATAAATTGCAAAAATCTTATTACCATCTTTTCTTACATCAGTGGATCAACTGTTCACTCACCAAATATTTTGTGTTAATGGGTGTTAAAGTAGCAAAACTCCCTTAATTTCAATAGTCATTACTTTTTAATTTTGTTGAGATGCTATATGTGTAACCAATTCAATTAACAAACACTGAGGTACTTCATACATATTTCACTGAAAAAATAAAGCCACCAGAAGTTGTCTTATCTCTTCATCATAATTTTCTAACTACTTCTATCTGGGTTACTGGTTATCTTGAGTCAATTCCTCCTCTTGACCTCTGAAGTCCATACTCTATTGTTTTCCAAATCATCACTCCTACAATTGTCTCTCTCCCTTCCTTCCCTCCCTTTCTCTCCTCTATACTTCTCTATATCTCTCCCTCCTCTCCTCACCTCTCCTAAAGCATCATTTCCCCCCTCCTTCCTGATAAACTATCAAGTTACAACATATATTTTAGAGCTCCCAACTTTGACAACCCCCCTCCTTGATTCCACGTCCTTAACCAGCTGCTTTCCCGTTGTCTTCTTTCCATTAATGGCAAAATACCTGAAAGATACATTTTACATCGTGATGTCTAAGTCTCCCATCAACCCATTCCTACAAAATATCATTTCCTGATACTTCAATGAAATCTTTCTTGACAGGGTTATTGACCACTTTCACATTACTAAATGCAATATTCAGATGTCTGGTCTCATTTTCTTGACTACCCAGCACTACTCTACACAGTTGGCTTCTTAATACTTGTATAAGATACTTTCTTCTCTTGCTTCCCAAGATTCCACCCTTTCCTGAATTTGCTATTCCTCGTAGGCCACTCCTTCCCAGTTTCCTCTTCTGAACTTCTGTTGGCTGGAGTGTTTTAAATTCAGTTGTGGACTGGAAAGCCACATGCAAAAGAATGAAACTAGACTACAGTTTGTCCCCTTGTACTAAAATTAATTCAAAATGGATCAAAGACCTAAATATAAGACCTGAAACAATAAAGTACATAGAAGAAGACATAGGTTCTAAACTCATGGACCTTGGTTTTAAAGAGCATTTTATGAATTTGACTCCAAAGGCAAGGGAAGTGAAGGCAAAGATAAATGAATGGGACTACATCAGACTAAGAAGTTTTTGCTCAGCAAGAGAAACTGACAACAAAATAAACAGACAGCCAACTAAATGCGAAATGATATTTTCAAACAGAAGCTCAGATAAGGGCCTAATATCCAAAATTTACAAAGAACTCATAAAACTCAACAACAAACAAACAAACAATCCAATAAAAAAATGGGAAGAGGACATGAATAGACACTTCTTTCAGGAAGAAATACAAATGGCCAACAGATATATGAAAAGATGCTCATCTTCATTAGTTATTAGAGAAATGCAAATCAAAACTGCAATGAGATACCACCTCACCCCTGTTAGATTAGCTATTATTAACAAGACAGGTAATAGCAAATGTTGGAGAGGCTGTGGAGAAAAAGGAACCCTCATCCACTATTGGTGGGAATGTAGAGTACAACCATTATGGAAGAAAGTATGGTGGTTCCTCAAAAAACTGAAAATAGAACTACCTTATGACCCAGCAATCCCTCTACTGGGTATATACCCCTAAAACTCATAAACATTGATACGTAAAGACACATGCAGCCCCATGTTCATTGCAGCATTGTTCACAGTGGCCAAGATATGGAAACAACCAAAAAGCCCTTCAATAGAAGACTGGATAAAGAAGATGTGGCACATATACACTATGGAATACTACTCAGCTATAAGAAATGATGACATCAGATCATTTACAACAAAATGGTGGGATCTTGATAACATTATACGGAGTGAAATAAGTAAATCAGAAAAAACCAAGAACTGCATTCTTTCATACATAGGTGGGACATAAAAACGAGACTAAGAGACATTGACAAGAGTGTGGTGGTTACGGGGGGGGGGGGAAGGGAGGGGGACAGGCACAAAGAAAACTAGATAGAAGGTGACAGAGGACAATCTGACTTTGGGTGATGGGTATGCAACATAATTGATCGACAAGATAACCTGGACATGTTTTCTTTGAACATATGTACCCTGGTTTATTGATGTCACCCTAGTAAATTAATAAAAAAAATCAGTTGTGGACCTCTTTCTCTTACCTATATACAGTCTTTTAAATAGACTCTTAATTTAGTATTAAGGTTTTTAAAAATATGTATGTTGCTGTCTCTCAAACTCATGCTTCAGTATTGACTTAACTCTGGATTTTCATGAGCTACTCTACTTGACATTCTCTAATAGGATGTCTAACTGAGATTCAATCCAAACCTAAAATAGGCAAAGCACAAATCATGAATTCTTGCTACAAGGCTGTTCCTTGTTATGGTAACAGCTCCATTGTCTCTGTATTGCTAAAGCCAAAATCCTAGTGAGACAATTTTGATTCCTCATTATCCTCATTCCTCAAACTCAATCCATGTCCCATTTGCTTTATCTCCAAATTATGCCCACTTGCTTCTCTCCATCTCACTATCTTTTAAATCCTTTAGTTTCTGGGAATCCACCCCATCCAGCACAAAGGAGAAATGTGGGCGGAAGCATTTTGGGTAACACCTTAGTCACTGTAAAAAGTGTGGTTCTATTCTAAATTTGATAGGGTACAGGTCAGAGAAGGGACTGTCTTTTACCCTTAGGATCTTTATAATTTCTTTTTCCTTTATGTACATAACTGGTATGATGACCAAGCAAGATTCATAGGGAATAATTAAAACTCAACTTTGAATTGATCACCCACTCTTGCTTTAAAACTAATTAGAGAAGTACTTCCCTTGACTTGGAATTAATGTGAAGTGTTGCATGAATTTTTTGTTGCCCCTAGATAATAAAAAGGTTTAGAGTCTCTGTAAGTTATAAACCTAGTGTACATTCTTTAATTAAAAGTGTGTAATCCTGGGTAGAAATTAAAGCTTTGAATTTAATTTGAAGTTGAGTCTTTCCCCTCCTCTTTGCTATATCAAGCTTTAGGAGAGAAGGGGTTTCCTCCCCTTTTCTCATGATTATGAAATGTCAAAAGTCCATGGGAAAGAGGTGAATAGATGCAACTATACAGAGATTTTACATTCATCTGGCAAACTATTGAGCTGTGAAAACACAATACCTGCTGAAGAGAGGCAGTTGTGAAATGTTTTTTACAATTATTATTTTTTAAACTCAGAGGATAGTTTCTTCCATAAATAGCTTTTGTGATATTGTGGCAAGTATTTACACCAGATCCCTTAGAACATTTTTGTAACATGTAGATTTTCCCATAAGATTGACTAAAAAGTTAGAATTTTGCTTATTTAGGAGCCATTGATGTGATCTATCAATTACATGCTTCTGCCAAAAAACTTCTTACAAAACAAAGTAGTAGATTTTGCTACATTGCTAGTTAAGCATGAATTTTAAATTTGTATAAATTATTTTCTCAAAGGAGATTTAATATATAAACCAAGTACTATTTTTACAATATCTTACTTATGGTATTTATATGATGATAATTCATTATTGATCTCTGTTGAGTAGTTTATATAATCTGATAAACTAATTAACAACTAGTTAATAGTTGAAAAAATTTTGGATTTGGATTTGGAAATAGCAGTAATCTTATTAATTTCATGAATTTTCCCCCGATCTAAATCCTGAAGAAAAAAATAGAATTTAGGTTTTTAAAAAATATTTTATTGATTGATTTTACAGAGAGGAGTGAGGGTGGGGAGTGAGAAGTATCGACTCATAGCTGCTTCACTTTAGTTGTTCACTGCTTGCTTGTTTATGTGTGCCTTGACTGGGCAAGCCCAGGGATTCGAACTGTTGACCTTGGTGCTCTATCCACTGCACCACCACAGGTCAGACATGAAAAACAGAATTTAGTTTTGTTAGGTGAATTTAGTGAAATAGTGTCATATTTTGTCCAAAACTTTGAGCTCCTTACATTAGTTGTAAGCAATTAATTCACTTAGGAGATTTGATTTTTTTAAAGTGAGAAATGCTTAAAACACTTTTATTGCTTACCTGTTAAGCACAATTATTTTTTGAGTGTGGTTAGTGATTAACATCTTGGTAATCTAGTTTTTACGTTTCACAAATTCTCTCTGTTGTACTATAACATGCAGTTTAAACATAAAAGCTCATGGAATAAGCCCAGAATTTGAAATATAAGCCTTAACACAAACCAGATGTGAATTTTTATCTGATTGGCATCACACATTTTTGCATAATTGAAAAACTAAACACAATTTTAGATTCCTTGTGTAAATGCACTTTATTTCTCAATTTAGAATTTTTATTTGTTTACCTGTTATACTCACAGGTTGCCTCAGAGATGGTCAACATTATGAAGAAGGATTCGTAGTTAAAGAAAACTGCAACTCCTGGTAATGAATTTAAGTGGCACTGAATTGAATTCTGCTGTGTGTGGTATTTTCTTCAAATCAAAGGAACATCTGTGAAACAAAGCCTATACTTATAAACAAATAGAGTCATAAGTCATATCCCCTCTCTATAGTTTGTATAAGCATATTTAATTTTAATGAATGTTAAAAAAATCTAATCCTGAATATATTTTTATTACTTGAGTTTGATATTCATGACAGCGGGCCTGCGCTAACTCTACTTCCTAATTGTAAACATTCTGATATACTGTGGATGAATTGTGCTTTTTAAACACAGTAATTAAACATGGAAACAGGCTGCCTTAACGGGATTATCCATTATCCTGTAGAAAGTTTCCGATTACAAATACATTAAATCTACCGTCTAAATTGACTTGTGTTTCTAAACTTCAGCAAATGTGCAGTCATTGTTTATCAGTTTCCTGGAGTACAAAGATAAGAGTATATTGAGTGGTAATTAATGCATATGGTATAATTTATTTGCCAAAAATCAAATAGGCATGTGTCTAACATTAATCAAAATATACTGCTCAGAAAAATTAGGGGATATTTCAAAATGAATATCAAGCGATAAAATATCTCCTAATTTTTGTGAACAGTATGCATTTTATGTCTTAACAATGGGCAGCTCCGCTTACTCATTTTGCAAGTGCACTCCATGAAGGCCAGGTCACTTCACTTTTAGTTTTTATCCCTTTGCAGCACATGCTCAGGCCAGCAGTGGAAATGTTCGCAGCATGTATGCCTTGTTGAACCAGAACTAATTGAACGTGTCAATAAAGGAGACTACGGGTGAGTGAAGTCTTGCTTTATAGGCTTTTTGGCACTCCCAGTTTACTCCTCAGGTTCCAAACAATGTTTTTCCTATCTTTTATATATAAAAATAGTCAATATTTCAAAATAAAGAGTGGGAAAGAAATAGGAAGGGAGGTAGAAAGACATGCAAAATTAGGATGCACAGAGGTAAATATTAATTAAAATATACAAAGAAGAAATATAGAGCATGGTTTTAAATTGTCTAGAAAGGAGCGTTGTCATGGTGTGAGCGAGCAGTGGAGTGGGAGTTTCTGTTTAGTTAAGTATTTAGGCAAAATCAGGAAGTAGGCATAATCGATTTACTCATGTTTACCATTGTTCCCTCTGATGCTATCCTGACCCAGCCAAACACATGATCAACTCTCCTGGGTAGAGTCTACCCTCATGCGGGCAGTATTATATCTTGATTACTCGAATAGCGAGCCAATCTAGATAATTTCACAGACATGGCTGATTTCTAGTCAAGTTCACTTACAGTTGAGTCAAAAGATAGGTTGAGCTTTAGTTTATTTGCTAATAAACTAAAGATAGGGCTGACTGACACTTAAACATAGGAAATAACTGTTTGAAGCTCTTGGAAATATTAATAAATTAGATGGCTTCTCCACTTATAGAGAAGAAATTAAGATGTAGTTGCTAATTCCGGCTTTCTTTATTGAACTAAAGGAAGAGGGAGAGGCTTGTTGGTGTCTGTCTCAGGATTTCTCCATTGCCATTGATCAAATTTCTATATACTCTTGATAACATTTTACATATTTTGGAAAAGTTTTCACTCAAGACAAGCAACTGTAAAAGCAAAGTAACCCTAAAATGTATTTTTAAAAATTAAAAATATCATTTTCTTGCACTAATAAGACATATGTTTCCCAGCACAATGGGGACATATTTCAATGTACCCAAAATATTTTCTTTGAAGACATGAAATATAGAAAGTCACATTTGTTGACATTAATAATCATAACCCATTCTGAGTTCTGTGTATGTGTGTTTAATTAATATTTTGGGTGATAATATATTTTAAATATTGTTAGAAAAAACTCATTATAATTTTCTGTGACTAAGTATTATTCAAATCATGAAAGGAACGTAACATTCTGTGTCATCATGGGAAACGATCTGAATCAAGTCCCTAACTGCTTCAAATGCCTAGCACACACTTCCAAGCAGCCAAAATAAGCGACCCACCTTTCTGCAGACCCAGGAGGAACCAGTCTAAAGCGATGTGGGAAGAAAGTACATATAACAGTACAAAAGCTGTTGGGAATGCTGCCTTCTTTGGAAGGAAAAATTTTCATTTCATCATTTCTTTACTGACAGAGTATTCTAAGACTATTTCAGTGGCATGGACTTTGTGTTTAGTAGCAAGCATAGATGACTTTAAAAGAATAAAATGTAAAGTGTAATTGAAGCAAAAGGAAATATACATGGATCAAATAAAAAAACAAGTCAAGTAAAAGACATAGGAAGGAAAGGAATAAAACTAAAATTAATTACTAGGGGAAAAAATGGGGGTAGAAAGTCTTTGAATTTAAAAGGAAGTTCTAATTGTTAGATATTTTCTGTTCCTTATGTTCAAATTGTTTTCTCTTGTGAAAACAGGATTACATATCATTTATTACTTATTAAAGGCTTTTAAAATAGCCCATATACAAATATACACAAACTTTGCCTTGAAACATTTATTTCTTGCATCTTGATTGTGTATTAGAGACAAGTCTTTATTTATTCTACATAACCTTCTTCAGTATTTATTTATTCCCTGTATTATTTTGAAATTAGTTAGTACTAAAAACATGGTTTTTTGTGTGGCACTGTTGAGGATATAAATAAATAATTTCTGTCTTAAAGGAATATACAGTCTAGCTGAGAAGGCACAATGTCATATTTTCTAGAAGGATTTATAATGACAGTGCAGTATATAAGTGCCAAATTAGTGGCTTGAGTAATAATCAGCATGTTAGTGGAACAAAAGGATATAGATAACTGTTCCAGTTGTCTGATGCTGCACATGCGTGCATGTGTACACACACCACACACACAAACACACACACAAAAACATTTAAAAATTTAGTAACTTAATATCACAAATTTTGCATTTGTTCACATCAGCAATTGGGGTAGACTTAACTGAGGCTCTTTTCTGGTCTGTCCTGGGGTTACCCATGTGCCTACAGACATCTGGAACCTTAACTGAGGCTGAATTGTTTAAGATTGCCTCACTCCCATGTCTGGTGGTTGGTGCTGGTTTTGGTGGGCCCACGTGTCTGTAGAGGGCTAGCCTTTGCTTCTTCACATAAAAAGTCTTCTAATAAGACCTGAGTCTTATTAGAGCCACAAAGGGCCTCTCTTGAGACCTAATCTTGAAATTTGCAAAGAATCAGTTCTGCTTTCTAGTGGACAAGGCAATCCACTAGACCAGCCCAATCCTACAAACGTTGTATAAATAGGCCCAACCTGTTGATGGAGGAGGTGCAAAAATTTTGTGACAGTGTTAAATTTATCATATCTCTGAACCAGATTTTTCTTATAAGCTCAAAATCTAATCTGTTGGGAAAATTGGCCTAGATTTTTCCCTGGTTTTTCTAAATCAGCATACCCCAAACTGAAAGGATTAACCTCTTTGATCTTCCCTTGGTTATTCCCCTTCACCTTGTCAACTGACAACAGACTTTTTGAAATTAATTTGATTCTTTGTTCCTCTCACCCACTCGGCTCTTATAATTCCCACATTTCTTTAAAATATTTATTTTCTTACTCCTTTGCTGTTATCTAGTGCTTTTCTTTATGAAACAATTTGAAATGATTTGACATATCTCTTTCCAAAATGACTCAACTCCAACCAATACTTTATGCTTTCATGGTTATCCTTCTAGAACAAATATTTGCCACTCATGTTCTTAAAAATTCTCAACAACCCTCCACTGCTTATAAAATAGGATAACACTTCTTAATGCAAATAACCATCTGGCCAAAATGCTTTCTTCCTGCCTAATCTTTAATCTTTTTCCAGCCTCTGTCTTCCCAGTCCCTCTCAAAGTTTAAGCATTTAATTTCTCTGACATTCCCTAAATGTTCTATCCAATTTCAAACATGCATGCTTTGCTCATGTTGTTTTTATTTAGAATAAATGCTCTCTTCTTTCCCAGCTGGCCACCAAACTCATTCTTATTCTTCTGTACTGAGCACTAAAATCACTTTCTGTAAAAAAAAGTGAACCTATTTCTTCAGGCAGAGTTATGCAATAATCCTTTCCTCTGAACACACTTTCACCTACTGCTATTGAAAGACATATACTAAAGTCATTTCTATCTTTGTGGTCTTTTTAGTTATGAGCTCCTTAAGGGTAAATCTACTATATTTCCCCATGTATGAGATAATCCCATGTATAAGACACACCTTAATTTTGAGGCCCGAAATTTGAAAAAAAAATGTATTACATAAAGTTATTGAACTCAAGTTTTATTCATCATAAAATTCATATAACTACTCAACAAGCATGAAAAAGCAGAAAATACAAGTAAAAAATATACCACCACTGTATAAGACACATCCAGTTTTTAGACCCCACATTTTTCAAAAAATAGTGCGTCTTATACATGAGGGAATACACTATTTATTTATTTCAATGTTCCAAGTGTTTATAAGAGAATCTGATAAGTAATCAATAATGTCCAGTAAATGCTAAATTGGATTAGAAGAAATGGATGAGTCTAAATCAAAAGATGGTGGTATAGGATAGTAGTGTCTTTCACACTTTGTTGAGCATAAGTCACATAAAAACACACATTTAACTTTATGACCTAGCACACACACACACACACATACACACACACACATACATGTGAACACACCTGTACACATGCACACACCCCTAGATATTTATAAACAGTACTTACCCTCACTGTGTGCAGTAAACTCTAATATTTCCTCTTATTTCTCCTGTATTCTATTTAATTTTATTTTTAAAATTGGTTTTAGTGAGACACAGGGAGAGAGAGAGAGAGAGAGACAGGGACATCAATCTGTTCCTGTTTATGCCCTGACCTGGGATCAAACCGGCAACCTCTGTGCTTCGGAACGACATTCTTAACCAACTGACCGATACAGCCAAGGCTTTTTAATTTTATTTTCTTCAATCCTCATCCGTGCTCACTAAATTTAGTGAACAAATGACCCACAAATGTCTCTGAATGTTTAGAAATTACTAGTATAGGGCACCAAAAACATACTTTCCTGATGTTATAATTTTGCCTAAAGCTGGTCTTGTTAGTCTCTTAATTAATGCTGCAACTCTGCATTTGAATGGAGACTGCATTTGAAAACTATGGCTTAAAGTTGCTTAAAGTTTTGTGAACTAACAAATCTTATACAAGAAAAGTGTTAACTTGCTAAATGTATTATTGAAAATTGAGTTTTATCTTCAATCATTCATAATAGCCTTTTATATTATAAACAATTTGGCATAAACACAAAAGAATAAAGTTTAGATTTAAGTACTGAAAATATATTGCCCTCAATCTGTAGATCATTCAAACAAGCAATGATTAAATTACTTTCATCTTGCTCATTTTTCATCTCCTAACATTAAGGAATTTTTGTTGTCTTCAAATTTTAATATTAGAATTTGAAAATACATTTTTTTTCTATGTAAGGGCACAAAATATCTCTCTAGTAAAATATACCCTTTTTGTTTCTCTAATTTAACACCAATTAAATTTATATAATTGTAAATATTAATCATAATAACTATTATTGAGCACTTAACACATATTTTAATATTTTTTTAAATTTCTATAAAATTAATTAGCAATGATGTAATTTTTTAAACAATACCTACTTTATTCTCAATTTTTCATGGATACTTCTTTTTATGAGGTCAACTTATTTTCAAATCTAAATTATAAATAATAGATGACTGTATTTAATCAATAGGTACATTTCTATACATTCAAGTTTCTATCTGAAATGCATTTGATCACATTTAAAAGAAACTGCAATTCTTGGGCTTATTACCACTTAACCCCTTAACAGTTCATAAAGATTTTATATTCTTAAATTTATTCTATATTGATATAACCTTATGTTCCTCATATGAATCATTGAAGTAATTATATATAGGAAGAATGTCTTATGTGCTTTACTACTAGAAGAATCAATAATGCATCACTTGTATAAAAAATACCTCACTTGCAGTAATTGCTCCAAAATTGTGTGTTTTGCTTCTGTATGAATTTCAGAAATATAAGTGAACATGTGTTTATCAAAGTGTTGTTACATAACCTGTGCATATTTTTCTCTTTCATCTGTAAGGCAGATGGACAGCCCAGAACTACAGTCAATTCTGGGGAATGACTTTAGAAGAAGGTTTCAAACATCGTCTTGGCACCTTGCCACCCAGTTCCATGCTTCTGAACATGAATGAAATCACTGTAAGTGTTTTCTCTCTGACATATGTATGTGTGCATGTGTGTGCGTGTGTGTCTATGTGTATTCGTGTGTTTGTATTTGCATTTAAATCAATTTTAAATAACAGAAATAGTGAGTTTTGAGCTCTCCAAGTTATAATTTTGTCATATAAATAAAAAAATCTTTCTCAGAATGGCTGTCACATTCCTCAAAATTTTATTTAGAGTTTTAAAGTTTACTAATAGCAACTAGAAATAGTCTCCTATCTTCAAGACAATTGTGTGTTCATTTATCAATACATGGCTAATGATTTCATAGAAATTCATTTTTCTGATTGTTGACTGTTTAATGACCCAGTGCTTAAGAAAGGCATCACTTATCTTTGTTTTCTTTTTCTTTTCTTATTAATTTATTTTTAAACTGAATTTATTGGGGTGACATAGGTTGATAACATTATATAGGTTTCAGGTGTAGAATTCTATAACACATTGTCTATATATTGTTCTGAGTGTTCATCATCCCAAGTCAAGTCTCTTTCCATCACCATTAACTCCCCCCCATTACCTTCTGCTACCTCCCTTTACTCCCCTTTTCATCTTGTAATCACCACTGTTTTCTGTGTCTGAGTTTTTTTCTTTGCTTAATACCTTCACCTTTTTCACTTGGTCCTCCACTCCCCTCCCCTCTGACAGCTGTCAGTCTGTTCTCTGTATCTATGAGTCTGTTTCTATTCTGTTTGTTAGTTCATTTTCTTCCCATTGGATTCCCCATATAAGTAAAATCATCTAGTACTTATTTCCTTTTAAAAACTAAACAGGTATTTTGTGAGTTAGTCTTTTGAACTATTGATTAACACATGAGGATAAAATAAATGCCAGTAACAGCAGACATGTATGCAATGATGATGAATAAAGTTTTACCTTCAAAAATCCTGAATATTTCCATGGAAAGAGCATTTTCAAATTTTGTCAGATGGCCTAGGAAATGCCTTTTTGAGATTTCTGCATTTCCTAACACTTGTGCTTTGTACTATACATTGGTTTTCCCTTTTATTTTTAAGAGGTATTACCGTCTGATCATTGATATCTTGCAGAAATAGGCTTCTACCTCTATAATTATCATAGACTTCTAACTCCTAAAGCTGCAATTTTATCACTTGAGATGTTTGGCGTCTTGTGGACAAGTCCTGCTGGGGGTGAGGATGACGGAGACTCAGACCCGACTCCGGGGACCAGGTTCAGTGACGCAGATCCACTTTATTCAGGAAGTAAGCTAGCTTATATACATAGGTTCAGCCAATAGGATGTTACAGCGTATCCTTCATAGCCAATGGCTGAAAAGATCAGGGAGCTGCGTGGTTGGCGCTAAGTCACTTCCTTATAGTGGGTGAGCTCCCTTCCTGGGTATGCCCAGGAGGCTTCTGGGAGCTGGAGTATTCTCACAGCATTGCATCAGCTGCAGCTGCTAGGAATGCGCTCTGCGCTCCACCCACATCGTCTCTGAGGCACACATACTTTGTGGTTGAGATGTTGATTGTATTCAAGGCCTTTTAACAAGTGCCCAGGGCAGAGCTGCACACCCAGCTGCTGAAGTGCAGCCTCTTCACTCTGCAGTGAAGGTACCACCTCCTGGCTGACTGGAAGCTCTCAGCATCTCAGAGCAAGCAGGGCTGTTGTTTGCTGTTGGGTAAATTGTAAATCCCCAGGTTTCTCATTAAACATTTAATGCACTTTGCTTTTGAGAGGTATAATCCCCTGAATTATTATTCCAACTCCAATTCCACTAAGTAAGACGTTCTAAATCAGGGGTCAGGAACCTATGGCTCGCAAGCCAGATGTGGTTCTTTTGACGGCTGCATCTGTCTCACAGACAAATCTTTAATAAAAACAATAATAACGTTAAAAATATAAATCATTCTCATGTATTACAATCTATTTATTTTCTACAGCTCATGTTCATGGTTGTGGGTGGCTGGAACCAATCACAGCTGTCCTCTGTGACAACACCAAATTTTCATTGGCTAATGCATAATGTACATGGTTGTTGTGAGGTTAGAAAGTAAACTTTCCTCATTTTAATCAAGTAGTCAGCTAGCTAATTGTAGAAACCCTTTTGACAAAGAAGATGGCTAAAAGAAAGAAAGATGAGGAGTATCATACTTTTCAGTAGGAATAGACAGAGGAATTTGCCTTTGTGGAGAGAGCAGGTTCTGCAGTGTGTCTAATATGCAGTGATAAAATTGCATCGATGAAATGGTCAAATATAAAGCAGCACTTCAACACATGCCATACTACATTTGCATCAAAATATCCAGCAGGAGACAGCAGGATAAAAGCATGTCAAGAGCTACTGTGCAGAATGCAAGCTAGTCAGCACCATGATGGCGAACCTTTTCAGCACCATGATGGCGAACCTTTTTATAAAAACCACCCACTTTTGCAGTGCTGGTCAACCTGGTCCCTCCTGCCCACTAGTGGGCATGCTAGCTTTCATGGTGGGCCAATCGTGGTGCCATTTGGTTGCCCCAATACATCCCGCCATGAATGCTGGAACAGTGGGCAGGAGGGACCAAAAGTGGGCAGTTTTTATAAAAAGGTTCGCCATCACGGAGTCAGCAGCAACTCTGTGTTTGGACCCAACAAGGTGGCTGAAATTTGGCTAGCTTTGCTGGTGCTTTAGCAATTGTGAGAAATAGAAAGCCATTCACAGATGGGGTGTATGCCAAAATATTCATGCTTGATGTTGCCAATGAAGTTTTTGACGACTTTTCGAATAAAGACAAGATAATCAAATGAATAAAAGACATGCCTCTGTCGGCAAGAACTGTTCACGATCGTACCATCATGATGGCAAATCAAATTGAGGCAACACAAGTGAAGGACATAAATGCAGCACCATTCTTTTCTCTCGCTTTGGATGAGTGAACAGACGTAAGCCATTTATCCCAGTTCAGCATGATTGCAAGGTATGCTGTCGGTGACACACTATGTGAGGAAAGTCAGGCTGTTTTGCCTATGAAAGAGACAACAAGAGGGGAGAATTTATTCAAGTCTTTCACTGAGTTTGCTAAAGAAAAAATCTACCGATGGATAAAGTCATTTTGGTGTGTAGTGATGGTGCTCCGTGCATAGTGGGGAAGAACAGAGGATTCCTAGCACTTCTTCATGAACATGAAAAGAGACCCATCCTAAGTTTTCACTGCATCCTACATCAGGAGGCACTTTGTGGTCAGATGTGTGGCGAGCAGCTTGGTGAGGTGATTTTGCTGGTCATTCGGGTGGTCAACTTTATTGTTGCCCAAGCTTTAAATGATCACCAGTTTAAAACACTGCTGGATGAAGTTGGGAATAATTATCCTGGTCTGCTTCTGCACAGCAATGTGTGTTGGTTGTCAAGAGGAAAGGTGCTCAGCTGTTTTGTGGCTTGTCTGAGTGAAATCTAGACTTTTCTTGAAATGAAAAACATTAAGCATCCTGAGTTAGCTAACACTGAGTGGCTCCTGAAGTTCTACTATCTTGTGGACAAGAATGAACATCTGAACGAGCTCAATGTGAAAATGCAAGGCATTGGAAATACAGTCTTATCCCTTCAACAAGCAGTGTTTGCATTTGAAAACAAGCTGGAACTCTTCATCGCGGACATTGAAACAGGTTGTTTACTACACTTTGAAAAACTGGGAGAGTTTAAAGATGCATGCACAGCAAGTGACCCTGCTCAATATCTTGATCTCCAGCAGCTAGCGGGCTTCACATCTAATCCCCTGCAGTCATTCAAAGCACACTTTGGAGAATTTTGTGAGTGCACTCATCTTTTTAAGTTCATCACCCATCCACACGAGTGTGCAGTGGACAGTGCCAACCTGAGTTACATCCCCAGTGTCTCCATCAGAGATTTTGAGCTACAAGCTGCTGACCTGAAGGCCTCAGATATGTGGGTGAATAAGTTCAAGTCACTGAATGAAGATTTGGAAAGACTTGCATGACAGCAAGCAGAGTTGGCAAGCAAACATAAGTTGGGAGAAATGAAAAAACTTCAACCCACAGACCAATTGTTTGTCAAAACTTGGAACGCACTTCCCGTCACATACCACACACTGCAGCGTATGAGTATTGCTGTACTGACGTTTGGCTCTACATATGCATATGAGCAGTCTTTCTCACATCTAAAGAACTTTAAGACCAACCTACGATCACATTTAACGAATGAAAGTCTCAACGCCTGCATGAAGCTTATCTCACCATATATCAACCAGCAAAACCATGCAACACCGGAAGTCGCATTAATGGTAAGAAATATTTTATTTATCATTGGTTAGCAACAGCATAACAACATTATTAAAAAGAATTCAGAGACTTATTGTACTTTAAAAGTGTTAGTCTTACATAAAATGCACACATTTACTTGTACTTAGTGTTAAACATATTGTATGGCCCTCACGGAATTACATTTTAAAATATATGGCGTTCATGACTCTCTCAGCCAAAAAAGTTCCTGACCCCTGTTCTAAATTATATCTAGTATCAGAAAAGATAGTAATAGCTGCCCTCTATTGAGTAGTTTGTGGTAAGCACTCTTATAAGCACTTTCACACATCATCTCATCTAATTCCCACAGCAGCTTGATGGAGTGGGTACCATAATTATCCACATTTTAAAGACAAGAAAATTGGGATTGAGAGCAGTTACGTCATGCTGAGACTGAGAGATGTGAAAAGCAGCACAGATTACTTAAATTACAGAGCCAAGACATCTTAAAAGATCTGCCCACAACACAGTTCCCAGAGTTCCAGTAGAATCAGTTAGCTTTGGCCTGTCGAAAAGAGCAAAAAGCCTTTCAATCTTTGATCCAGAGCTAACTTTATGAAATGATCAGATTAGATGTATTTTTAGCTCTTTCCTATATTTAGTGAAATATAAAATCTTTAGGGGGTGGCTCAAATTGTGTCAATTTTAGTGACCTGACTGTATCATCAATTGTAAGAGTTATTTTTTTCCTGCCTCTTTTTCATTTTTGTCCTCATCTAGAAAACAAATAGGTAGAATTGTTTAAAGAAAAGAATAAATTTATCCCTTTATAAAGATTGGTCTTTCCCTTGCCTTAATTAAGGGCCCCAGTCAGCCACATACTGGGTGTTTATATACATTTTTCTGTATTAATCTAACATTTTCTTTTAAGTTCAAAATTTTGCAACGTGGAATATTTTATATTCTAGAGAAAATGATGAACATTTCTTTCCCAAGTTGCCACTCACCATAGCATAGAAAAATAAATTTATTATTTATTTTTTCTTTTCCAAGTAAGAGGCAAGGAGGCAGAGAGACAGACTCCTTCATGAGCCTGGACCAGGATCCACCTGGCAACCCCTTTCTGGGGCCGATGCTCTGCCCATCTGGAGCCATGCTTGCAACCGAGCTATTCTTAGCACCTAAAATGGAGCCATCCTCAGCACCCAGGGCTGATGTGCTTGAACCAATCTAGCGGGCTGATGTGCTTGAACCAATCTAGCAATGGCTTTAGGAGGGGAAAAGGGAGAAAGGGGGAGAGGGAGGGGTGAAAAAGCAGATGGTTGCTTCTCCTGTGTTCCCTGACCGAGAATTGAACTTGAGACATCTATACACTAGGCCAATGCTCCACCACTGGCCAGGGCCCAGAAATTTAATTCTAAATCGTTATTGGCCGCTGGGATTTCCTTGCTTAGAAGTCACAGTGGTGATATTTAAATGAAAATATTTTAATGATTAATAATTTGGTGCATTTAAATTACCTAGTGCTATGAATTAATGTATTACAGTGGCCGAGTAATTCCAGGAAACAATAAGGAAAATTTGGCTGATCTGTAACCACTTATGATCTAAGGCAAGGAAGTAGCTGCTTCTTTCTAGGGCACAGTAGGTTGAGAAATGAGGGCCTTTCAAAAGTTTCTAGGTGTTGGTTTTGTCTTAATATCTGGTCAGGTAGAAGAAAATCATAAATATAATAAGTACTTCTAGGAAGAACATGAGGTTAACATGAACCGAGGTACACTGGTAGCTACAGGAAAAGCTAAAAAATAGGATAGTTCTTAGTCTGTTAACTACATAGAAAATATCCCCAATATATCAAATTACCTCTGAGTAAATTGAAAATGAATAATTTTTTGTTTGCTCCTGGATAACTTCCACCCTCACCACTCTCCCCCAATTTTTATACCATTTTTAGCATAAGATGGTCTATATGTATAGCTAGAATAGGCAGCTGACAACAGTGAGGATGATTTTGCTGAGAAATTCCGCTGCGTCCCCACCCAAAAACATCCCCTTTGATTCTACTTGATTCTAATGTTTGTTACCTGTATAAACAAAAGCCTGCATAGAAACTAACACTGAGTAGAAAAGAACATATACTTATGTTCTTTAAATAATATTGAACAAAATGAATATTTTCCCCATAAAACTGATGTTTAGCTCCCACAAACGTATGGCAAATGACATCAGGCTTTTACAATAATTTTATACAGTACAGTAGGTGCCCATGATGTGCAGGACAGGTCCATGACCAGATGTCATAGTGGAGTCTCTTCAAGTATATATTTCCGTCAGCTCACCTCAGAATCGTTCCATTTGTGCAGATAAAGACTGAGGGACAGACTAGGATGCCAGTTCCTCTTGCTGTCTCTGAGTCTTAAAATTCAAAGAGCATCAAAGATTACCTTATGTCTCCTCAAGTCCCTGTCTTTTCTTTGTTTCCATCATTCTCTGAATGTTATCCCAAACCCTTCACTACATTTTAGAAAATACGCACCCAGCCTCATTCCTTATTCAGCTAAACCTGTGGCAAAATGAATGTCTTCTCTCTCAAATCGGTTTCTGAGTTTTCAGTTTTATTTCTCTATACTAGTCACAGTCTGACGCATAACACTGTGATATAATGGAACATGATGTGACCAACACTATGGGGCTGAATTGATCACCGCAAGACATATTTTCAGAAAGAAATGTGAAAATTTGTTTTTTCCCTCTCTAACAGCAAATGTTTGGGGCTGTTACAAAATAGATTCCTGAGGTGATGTGTTATGTTGATCTCACAGGCACCTACCCTCTGGTCTCCCTGAGCCTTGGTCTATCTAATCTACTCTAATGGTTCTTCTGAAAGTTTATTCCATGAAACACTAGCCCTTTGATCTGCTTCACGATAGGATGATGTGAAATAAAATAAAATGCTTTGCATTGGGTCATAATCATTTCCAATCATCAACATTATTTTCATTTATTTTTGCCACGCAACTTTTAGGTGGTTTATAAAACATATTGGAGTGAGGACAAAAATCAATTTAATTATCAAAACCAGTGTTTCCAAGAACTGTTTGATTAATTCCTTCTTTAGTAATTATTGATTACAATACCTCAAAACTTGGAAACAAATGAGTTTCCAAGAAACTCATTTTAGGAAATATCATAGTTCATCAATTTTAAGATGCACATTTTCTTCACTGTTTAACTGCCTGAAACTGGGATGTATCTTACATTTGTTGATGTCCTGCGTTCAGTGAAATGTGATTTTTGCCCTAATAGCCTTCACATTTGTTATGTGTGCTTTTTTAGTTATGATTAGGCTCATGTGAGAGTGACAAATATCCAAAATGATAGTGGCTTAAATAACATAGAAGTTGATCTTCTACCAACAAATCTAGAGGTGGGTGGCCCTCCACCAGAGTTGTGTTTATTGGTGTTGGAAACTCAGGCTTCTTCCTTCTTTTTCAGTTTTCCAGAGTCTTCCTATCCAAGGCCATACAATGCTCTATGTTTATCCACAGTATATAAATTCCTACCAGTAGTAAAAGAAAAATAAGATCAATAAAAAATAGTAAAAGTGAAGTGCCAGATGTTGTTCAAGGAAAGTTCTCACATGCTTCCAATGACATTTTGTCTTATAGGTCAGAAGTTAGGAATGTGGTCACATCTAGTAGCCAAGGAGGGTAGGGAATCTAGTCATTTTTCTACTCTTCCGTATACAACTAAAATAGTTGTTTCTGTGAATAAAAGGAAAGCCTAGGAGGGGGGCAGGACTGGGGAACTAGAACTAGCACTACCTGCTATAATGTGGTTCCTGAATATTGATATTTACCAGAAGTTGATCATTAAAAAAAGTTTCTCTATAGCCCTGGCCGGTTGGCTCAGCGGTAGAGTGTCGGCCTAGCGTGCGGAGGACCCGGGTTCGATTCCCGGCCAGGGCACACAGGAGAAGCACCCATTTGCTTCTCCACCCCTCCGCCGTGCTTTCCTCTCTGTCTCTCTCTTCCCCTCCTGCAGCCAAGGCTCCATTGGAGCAAAGATGGCCCGGGCGCTGGGGATGGCTCTGTGGCCTCTGCCTCAGGTGCTAGAGTGGCTCTGGTCTCAACATGGCGACGCCCAGGATGGGCAGAGCATCGCCCCCTGGTGGGCAGAGCGTCGCCCCATGGTGGGCGTGCCGGGTGGATCCCAGTCGGGCGCATGCAGGAGTCTGTCTGACTGTCTCTCCCTGTTTCCAGCTTCAGAAAAATGAAAAAAAAAAAAAAAAGTTTCTCTATAAACAGAAACTAGAGAAATATCAAACTTCAACTTCTTCAGAGTTAAGGCAGGGAGGCAACTATTGTTAAAGTTCACAAATTCATTTTGCCATTAACAGCCAGGAATTAGCCCTTTGCTCTCCAACATCAAATAGTGTAGAAGAAATTTTGTGGTATGTAGGGCCTTGGGTTGTGAAGGTCAGGCTAGAATGATATTCTCTGCTGCTTTCCTTTGATTCTCTGGTCATCCTGATTATCAAAATTTCTTTGGGAGGAGGGGAGTGCAACTAGAGATACAGGAAATAATTCACATGGTGAATATTGTATAGACATAGGCACATAGGAGAACATCCAGAAAGTCCAGAATTTGATTAGTTTGTTCTTAAGTTGCTCTGTGATTGCTTCAATTTCTTTTTCAGAGATGTTGATTGAGTTAAATGGAGGAATTACTGTAAAAAGTTCTCTAGTGCTAACCACTACAGTAAATTTTTTTTATTTGTTCACAATATCTTTAATCACTAATTTCTAAATGGAATTTTTGAAGTAGAATGACTGTTCAAAATTAACCTCAGGTTTGACTACTGTTTATTTGGAAATATAATTAGATCATGACTGAATTTTTTTCAACATGACAACTATAAGAATTAAAAATACCCATATGTAATAGTGGAAATCTTGTTAAAATATAAATTTCTATCTATTTATGCCACTATCATTTTGGAATTCCTCTTACACTCAGCTAATCTTCCTGAATTTTCTGCTTTATTAAGCTATCCTTTGACTAAAAACAAACAACCAAGTATGATTTATTGAAGACAGACTTCTAGTACCAAAAATAACAGAAAGCTGTTATTCTGTGATGCTTACCTTTATTTAAAAGTAATCACTTTGCAGGGAAAGTACATAATAATTTAATGTAAAAATAATAATTATATAATAATGCATTATAAAATTTCCTCTGCATCCATTATATCACAGTATCTGAAATCATAAGGCAAATAAAATTGCAAGGTAATATATGCTCAATAGGCCATAAATCCTATGGGCTTATTTTTAGGAAAAGCAATATTAAATAAGTGGTAAAAAATATTGAAAGATCTAATAGGTAAGCTTTATGAATTGATCTGGCTTGGTGGGTTGGTAAAAATAGTTTCGATAAAAATGTTGTTTTGCTTGTTGTTTCTCTATTGCCTTATCTTATTGAGAAGAATTAGTCATTTATATTTTTACTTTTGAACAATAAATCCTAAAAGCAAAAAAAATGCATGTTGGTATTATGTCTTAACTGAATGTACCTACAGGGAAAAACACTGGTTTTTAAAAAGAGATGAAATATACCAGATAAATGGTATCGTCCTCTTATTACCAGGCATATATTGAAGACCTTTCATGCACAGAGCTCTTTGGCAGGCTTTGGAATGTGGAAGTCAAATTCTGAATAACTCATCCCTGCTAAAGTGTGTTTGAAGTAATGGTTATATCTTTATTTCTTCAACAGAGAAGGGAAATATCCGAGCTATGTTATTAAATAGAAATTATAAAGTGGTAAATTAACAACTGACACCTATTTTTTTTGAAACTTGGGACAACTTAGTATTATAAATACTTAAAAGCACATCCATAAGCAAACAATAAAATGAGAATGTATGAGAACTATATGAGAACTGTGTACAGTAGCACCCCTTCATCCTTGAGGAATATATTCTAAGATTCTGCAGATGATGCCTCAAACCACGAATAGTACTAAACCTGATATATGCTATATTTACTCCTATCTATAAATATGTATGATAAAATTTAATTAATTAATTATTTGGTATTTTTCCCAAGTGAGAAGTGGTGAGGAGGCAGACAGACTCTTGCATGCATCCGACTGGGATCCACCCGGCATGCCCACCACGGGGCAATGCTCACCTCTGGGATGTTGCTCCGCTGCAGTCGGAGTCATTCTAGCACCTGAGGTGGAGGACATGGAGTCATCCTCAGTGCCCAGGCCAACTTTGCTCCAGTGGAGCCTTGGCTGCAGGAGGGGAAGAGAGAGATAGCGAGGAAGGAGGGGGGAAGGGTGGAGAAGCAGGTAAGTGCTTCTCCTGCGTGCCCTGGCCGGGAATCAAATCTGGGACCTCCACCTGCTGGGCCAACGCAATACTGCTGAGCCAACCAGCCAGGAAGGATAAAATTTAATTTATAAATTAGGCATAGTAAGAGATTCATAAAAATAACTAACAATAAAATAGAGCAATTTATAACAATACATTGTAATAAAAATTATGTGAATGTGGTCTCTATCTTTAATAAATGATGTGATAACCCAAGACAGCCACTGAGTTATTTATTTATGGAAGTTTCCATGTAATATTTTTGGACCATGGTTGACTTCAGGGAACTGAAACTACAGAAAACAAAAACCACTGATAGGAGGAACCATTGTACTTCATCCCAGTTAGAAAAAGTCCTTGGAAGAGTGACTCTAATATCTCTGAAACTATCTAATCAGAGCAGTAAATTTATTCTGCTTCAAATATAAGTTTTTGCTGTGAGGTAAAATCTAATGGCATAATAATCTTAAACCACCTGGACTTCTATATATAATAGTGTTTTTCAAGTTATCCTGCATGCACTCTATTATGATCTGCTTAATGTTTTCTGTACTTTTCTTCCATTGTCGAGGTAGCAGTATTTTAGTAATGGAAATAAGGATTTAATAACTTTCTTATCAGTCGACAATGATTCTTTAAATCAGTTGAAGTTTCTCATTAAATTTCAAATTTATAAATATATATATTTTTTATTAAATTTATTGGGGTGCCATTGTTTAATAAGATTATAGGTTGCAAGTGTATCTTTTTATAATAAATGATCTGTATATTGCATTGTGTGCCCACCACCCATAGTCAGATCATCTTCTGTCACCATATATTTGGCCCCCTTTACCATTAACTACTTCCCCACCCCCTTCCATCTGGTAACCATCAAACTTTTGTCTGTGTCTATGAGTTTCAGGTTTGTATCCCACATATGAGTGAAAATGGTTCTTAGCTTTTTCTGACTGTCTTATTTTGCTTAGCATAATATGCTCAGGTCTATTTGTGTTATCACAAATGGCAATATTTCATCTTTTCTAATGGCTGAGTCATATTTTGTTGTATGTATGTACATCTTCTTTATCCAATCCTCTATCAAAGGACTCTTTGGTTGGCTCTGGGTCTTGGCTACTGTGAACAATGCTGCAGTGAACATGGGGGTGCATATATTATATCTTTGCAAATAAATGTTTTTGAGTTTTTTCTGGTAGATAACCAAAAGAGAGATAACTGGGTCTTTAACTCTATTCTTAATTTTTGTGGAACTATCATACTGTTTTCCATAGTGATTATACCAGTTTACATTCATACCAGCAGTGAATAAGGGTGCCCTTTTCTCCACAGCCTCTCCAACACTTGTTACTACTTGTTTTGTTGATAGCTCATTGTAGTCTTGATTTTCGTTGCTCTAATAGCTAATATAGTTGAATATCTTTATTACACATCTTTTGGCCATATGTATTCTTGGGATAGGTGTGTCTGTTCAGGTCCTTTGTCCATTTATTTCATTGGATTGTTCATTTGTTTGGTGTTGAGTTTTATGAGTTCTTTATATATTTTGGATAGTAAGCCCTTTTTGGAGTTGTTTGCAAATATCATCTCCCATATGGTTGATTGTCATTTTGTTTTCTTGTCAGTTACTTTGGTTGTTCAGAAGCTTTTTTTTGTGACATAGTCCCATTTATTTATTTTTGTCTTTACTCCACTTGCCTTTGGGGTCAAATTCATAAAATGTTGACTACAACCAAGACCGATAAGTATAGTACCTATGTTTTCATCTATATAATTTATTGTTTCAGATCTTATTTTTAGGTCTTTGAGCCATTTTGAATTAATTTTTGTACATGGGGACAAACTGTAATCTAGTTTCATTCTTTTGCATGAGGATTTCCAATTTTTCCAGCACCATTTATTGAAAAGGCTGTATTATTTCCATTGCATATTTTGGCTCCTTTGTCAAAAATTACTTGCTTGGGGGCTGGATAGAGGGGATGGAGGGATTGAGCAAAAAAACTTTAACTCATGAACATGGACAACAGAGTGGTGATTGGCAGGGGCTGGGGTGGGTAAAGGGGAGGAGGGCAGGGGGGATAAATGGTGATGAGAAAAGACTGGACTTCAGGTAGTAAACACATAATATAGTGTAAAGATGATATGTTACACAATCATGTGCCTGAAACTGTATAATTTTGTTAACCAGTACTACCCCAATAAATTCAATAAAAAAGGAAAATATAAAATATAAAAAGCTTCAAGACATCAAAGGTAACCAGAGACAAAGATGAACATTTCATAATAATAAAGGGGACACTGTATCAAGAAGACATATATATGAATCTAATATATATGCACTGAATCAGGGAGCACCAAAATATAAAAGATATCTAGTAACTGATCTAAAAAAAGAAGTAAACAAAAACACAATGATACTTGGAAATTTCAACACATCATTGATGGCTTTAGATAGATCACCCAAACAGAAAATCAGTAAAGAAATATCAGCCTGGCCCTGGCTGGTTGACTCAGCAGTAGAGAATTGGCCTGGTGTGTGGAAGTACTGGGTTTGGCTCCTGGTCAAGGTGCACAGGAGAAATGCCCATCTGCTTCTCCACCTCTTCCTCTCTTACTTCTCTCTGTCACTCTCTCTTTCCCCTCCCCTCCCACAACCATGGTGTGAATGGTTCAAGCACTTTGGCCCCAGGCACCGAGGATGGTTCCATGGCCTTGCCTCAGGCACTGAAATAGCTTGGTTGCCAAGCAACAGAGCAGTGGCCCCAGATAGGCAGAGCCCCCTATAGGGGGCTTGCTGGGTGGATACCAGTTGGGGTGCATATGGGAGTCCATCTCTCTGCCTCCCTGCCTCTCACTTAATTAGAAAGGAAGGAAGGAAGGAAGAGAGAGAGAGGGAGAGAGGAAGAAAGAGAGAGAAAGAAAGAGAGAGAAAGAGAAAGAGCGAGAAAAAAAGAAAGCCTGACCAGGCAGTGGCACAGTGGATAGAGCATTGGACTAGGATGTGGAGGACCCAGGTTTGAAACCCTGAGGTCACCAGCTTGAGTGTGGGCTCATCTGATTTGAGCAAGGCTCATCAGCTTGAGCCCAAGGTCGCTGGTTTGAGCAAGAGGTCACTCGATCTGCTGAAGCCCCCTGGTCAAGGCACATATGAGAAAGCAATCAATGAACAACTAAGATGCCGCAACAAAGAATTGATGCTTCTCATCTCTCTCCCTTCCTGTCTGTCTGTCCCTATCTGTCCCTCTCTCTGACTCTCTTCTCTTTCACAAAAAAATAAAAATAAAGAAAGAAAAACAAAGATAGACCAGCTTTAAATGACACACTGGGCCAAATGGACATAATAGACATCTACAGAACATTACATCCCCAAACATTTCATCAGAACAGTCTTTGCCAGTGTGCATGAAAGATTCTCAAAGATAAACCATATGTTGGGCCATAAAACTAACATAAAAAAATTCAGGATGATAGAAATTATACCAAGCATATTATCTGATCATAAGGCTTTGAAATTAGAACTCAATTTCAGAAAGAAAGTAAAGAAAAACACAAAAGCGTGAAAATTAAACAACACACTTCTAAAAAATGACTGAGACTAAGAAGAAATAAAAGCAGAGATCAAAAGGTATATACAAACAAATAAAAATAACACAAAATATCAAAATTTTATCTTTTGTTTTCTGGTAGCTCAATTTATAAATATTTTGGATGGATACCATTTCAATCAGTCATATAAATTCTCTACTTTAGTCTTTAAAGGTACTATATATAGTGTGTCCGTAAAGTCATGGTGCACTTTTGACTGGTCACAGGAAAGCAATAAAAGGCGATAGAAATGTGAAATCTGCACCAAATAAAAGGAAAACCCTCCCAGTTTCATACCTATTCAGTGCAGTTTGATGTGGGCTCACACACAGATATTTTAGGGCTCCTTAGGTAGCTATCCTTTATAACATCTACAGACTCATCACTGACTGATGGCCTACCAGAACGGGATTTCTCCACCAAACTGCCAGTTTCCTTCAACTGCTTATCCCACCGAGTAATGTTTATTCCTGTGTGGTGGCGCTTCATTATAAACGCGCCAATATTCACGTTGCACTTTGGTCACAGATTCGAATTTAGCGAGCCACAGAACACACTGAACTTTCCTCTGTACCATCCACATCTCGACTGGCATGGCCATGTGCTGCTCCGCTGTATACCCGGTGTTACGTCATCATCTACGCATGTGCACATGCTGGCACGTCATCCTACAGAAACTGGGAGGGTTTTTCTTTTATTTGGTGCAGATTTCACATTTCTATTGTCTTTTGTTACTTTCTTGTGACCCGTCAAAAGTGCACCATGACTTTACGAACACACTGTACTTATCAGAAGTAATTTTGTTTGCAAGATATTGGATCAGTAGCCTGACTTGTTCAATGCACAATTACAAAACATTTAAATAGGTAAAATTTTAGCTTTCATAGATATTTTACTTCTGTTCCAAGTATCTGTATATTCCTGATATGGTAGGGAAATGATTAATAGAGCATAATGTTAAGAATCCTAAAACCTGGGTCTAGTTTCAGGGTTATTTCTTATTTAACTGAGAGACCTTAGCATGTCAGTTAACTTTTAGAAGTTTATTTCCTCATTCATAAAATGGATTGAATAATATTTGCTCTGATTATATTGGATCTATTGAGAAGACAAACTACTGAGTTTTTAAAACTTTAAAATATTCTCAAAAATGATGCATGCATCTGTGGATACGTGTGTGTGTATAAGTGATAAAAATAATATTTCTTTACTTGTTTTGAGTTCTGGTTATTTATGGAAGTGAATGTTATCACACTTCAGAAAATTTTGGCAAAGAACAGAGTGTTGTGTTTTAGATTTTCTTTGCATGACATGAACACAGCAAGGTCTATAACATTTAATTTGCTTTCTTGGAAAGACAGCAGCTGAAATGAACTCTGTCAGGACTTGAACATGGGCTTGTAGGGCAATATGTTTAGCATTACATAATTCCTGAAGTTCTTTTTAATCTTCAAAGATTTTATAAATGTCAACGAATTTGTCCCAGTTTTGTTTCCCAGTAACTGTTGGAAAATTGGTGTTCCTTGGGGCTCCAAGTGTATTAATGCATAGTTGCTACAAATGCATTGTTTCAAAATTAATTTTGCAAAGAATTGTACATACTCTCCAATAGAGGAGACATATTAAAGTAAACATTATTTATGAGGCCAAATATAACTCCAAGTGGTCTTTCACAAGGATGACCAAAACTATGATTTAAGATGAGAAACAGTGATCAAAATTATTGTATTCTGTGGTAACCCAGAAAAAGAATTCTATGTCTTGTTGTGATTTTGTACTATGCTATGGTTCCTCACATTGGATTGTCATTTTTAAACATATATGAAATAGAAATCATATGTTACCAATGTTTTTCAAAGGTGTCATTCAGAAAACTTGAATGTACAAAATAAATACATTATTATTATGAAATGTATAACATTATGAAAGGCCATTAAATTTTTTTATAATGATTATAGGGATACATTTGAAAAAATCTAACACATCTGCCTCTTCTTTTTTTTAGGCTCCTTTTTCTGCAATAAATGATCTTCCCGAGTTTTTTGTTGCGTCTTATAAATGGCCTGGGTGGACACATGGCCCCCTGGATCAAAGAAATTGTGCTGCATCATGGGCATTTTCCACTGCAAGTAATAATGTTATTTTAATTACTTCCAAATCACCCACGGAATCTAGATCCTGGAACAGTAATTGAGAGGTTTTAAAAATTAGAATATTTAAATATTAATATTTGATTAATTAAAATAAAGTCTTATTCAGATAAAGCAAACTGAAGGATATATAAAAATCCATTTTACTCTGTAAATTGGTCTATAGGGTCTAATCTTAAAAGAGAGTCAACCTGCCCTGGCCAGTTGGCTCAGTGGTAGAACATGGCCCTGCTGTGTGGATATCCTGGGTTTGATTCCCGCCTGGAACACACAGGAGAAGCGCCCATCTGCTTCTCCACCCTTTCTCCTCTCTTTTCTCTCTATCTCTCTCTTCCCCTCCTACAGCCAGGGATCCACTGGAACGAATTGGCCTGGGGGCTGAGGATGGCTCCTTGGCCCCTGCCTCAGGCACTAGAATGGCTCTGGTTGTGATAGAGCAATGCCCCAGATGGGCAGAGCATTGCGCCCTAGTGAGCATGCTGGGTGGCTCTCGATCGGGCACATGTAGGAGTCTCTCTTTCTGCCTCCCAGCTTCTCACGTCAAAAAATACAAAAAAAAAAAAAAAAGGGAGAAAGAGAGAAAAAACCTTTTATATTTAAAAGTACAACAAAGAAAAGTTGCCAAATGTGTTTGTCCTTTAAGAACAAAGGCCAGATAATAAGAGGAGTGTAAGTTTCCTTTTCATCCATACATAATGCTAATAAAGATATACACACACCTATTTAATTCTTAAGTTCTTTTATTTTTTAATTTAATTTAATTTTTTTGTAGTTTTCTGAAGTTGGAAACGGGGAGGCAGTCAGACAGACTTCCGCATGCACCTGACTGGGATACACCGGCATGCCCACCAGGGGGCGATGCTCTGCCCATCTGGGGTATTGCTCTGCTGCAACCAGAGCCACTCTAGCACCTGAGGCAGAGGCCACAGAGCCATCCTCAGCGCCCGGGCCAACTTTGCTCCAATGGAGCCTTGGCTACAGGAGGGGAAGAGAGAGACAGAGAGGAAGGAGAGGGGAGGGGTGGAGAAGCAGATTGGTGCTTCTCCTGTGTGCCCTGGCTGGGAATCGAACCTAGGACTCCTGCACGCCAGGCCGATGCTCTACCACTGAGTCAACCAGCCAGGGAAAATTCTTTTCTTTTAAAAATATTTTCAAAATGTATTAAATTGGTTGTCCCTGGCTGGGTAGCTCAGTGTGTTAGAGCAATATTCCAATACACCAAGGCACATACAAGAATCAATCAACGAATGCATGAATGGGTGGAACAACAAATTGAAGTTTCTCTCTCCCTCTCCCTCCTCTCTCTTTCTTCCTCTTCTCTCTTTCTCCCTCCCTCTCCCTTTCCCTATTTTTCTTTCTCCCTTCCTCTGTAAATAAATAAATAAATAAATAAGAATTACAATATACAAAAATATATTAAATTGGTAACCTAATTTGATGTAAAGACCAGAATCAACTGATAATGGACTAAATGTGTTTAATCTCATTTTAGATAAACACAAATATATAGGTTCTGAGTCTAAAGTAATATAACTGGTCCTTTAATAAGAGTAACTTCCAAATTAGTGTTGCTAATTGTCCAAAAGTCTAACAATACATCTTTTATAGCTATTTTTGTATAAGTTCACAAATCCAGTAAGTAAATACTCAGGTTAATGCCAAGATTTGATCTCCAAATTATTCTCAAAGGTGTGTTGCATTCCAGCAATTCAATTGACACTAACATAATATTTATTGGCTACTATCAAAGATCTTCATAAAACTATGCGCTAAGCTTTAAAGGGAATTCCAAAAGCATGCTCAAAAGCAGTCTAAGTACTAAAAGTATTGTGAAATAAGTACAAAAGCTCTTAAAGGAGCCAACTCTGATGGGCGGCATTCCTTGGGACAGGAAAGTGCTGGTATCTTTGTGTAAATATTATTACTTCACGATATCAGCTAGTTTGTTCTAGAAATAATGCTAACAGCCAAGGTCACCTATGTAGTGGCTCCGTCTGTTAACCCTATGCTACTGCCTACTCCCCAAGTAGAAATTCTCCCTGACTAGCTGATGTTTGTCCTCACTGCATTAGGGATCCATGGGGGACCTTTTTGAGCCCTGTTTCAGAAGGGTGAGGAGGGATGTAATCAGATAAATCATTTTCATTTTATATTCAAGTGGTTAGTGTATTACATCTCCCAGGTGATATGAAAGAATTTTGCTTTAACTTTAGACCAGTATTTCTGAAGCTGTCTTAGGAAACATGTTGGTGTGATATGCTGAGAGTCAACTTGCTAGGCTGATTTAGACAGTGTGTTTGGGATCTCTCAGTCACAGACTCACAGAAGGCCTCAGCACAGCACTAAGTGAGCATTTGTCCCCATACGAAACTCAGCCAAACAGAAAAGAGCAGGTTTTCAACACTTCTGTGGTTTCGGAAGACACAGTTTTGTATCCTGTGTGTTCAGCATGGAAAATCAGACTGATGCTATTTTTTAAAATGTGTTAAGTAAAGAAAAGAAGAAACTAGGTTCTTGTAAGGATTTAGAAAAATGATTTCAGGAAGCAGTAGTTAAAATAACAAAACTGTCTTTCAAAGAAGCTATAAGCTGTACAATAGAATAAATAAGACATTAAAATAACTAATACTGTCAGGACCTCAGCTAAACTGGGAGAGAGCGCTGAGCTATCAGGTGTCAGAACAGTTGATTAAAGCAACAATGAGACTATAGACCCCCCCCACCACATACATATGTAGTTATTCAGTCAAATAAAATTCAAGCAAGATGTCAGAAGGTGAAGAGGTGAAGGAATTAGATATAGTGGGAGTGATACTAGCCACAGAGCAAATGTGGAGATAGAATAAAGTAAACAGAGAAAATAATAGAGTCTGTCTCAGAGGTAAAGCCCAATTAAAGTTTTCAAAAAGAGAGCGAGAAAGAATTTGCTGAACTGAGTCATTCTTTAACCTTCCAAACGTTTCTAAGTATTTCTAGTAAATTTGAATTAGATTCAGAAATGTCTGTATGAGAGCAACATACTGCATATCACTAGAATTTAAAATGTTTATCTTTTAGTTGAAATCTCCAGATTCATGGAGCTGGAGAGGATCTTAGAGCTCACTTTTTTCGAGTCTTTGGTTTTATAAAAGAGACACATATAGGTAAAGGGACTTACCTAGATCCAAAAGCCAAGCAGCATCAGAAATGATTCTGGAAGCCAGGTTTCTGACTCCTTGTATACTGCTTTCTCTACATTTTAAAGTATATTCTGAGGCAAAGAATAGTGACATCTCAAAAACTTATATTTGATTCTGACCTATGGTACTGAAAGTCAAAGCATCAAAGAATTTCCATTTTCTTTTATGAAGTAGGGATTGTTTGCTTGAGAATAGCAGGGGTGGTAGTATAGTGTCATTTGCTCCTATGAAATATGTATATACTAACTCAATAAGAGTTGGGAGTTGAGAAGGGAGCAGGAGGTTATAGATTCAACACATATTGAACATCTGAAATGTGCCAGCAATTATGCTGTGGAGTTGTACATACACTGCAGTTACATAAAAGCCATGTACATATAGAAATACATGTGTAGAATTGTATATATACTGTAGTTACATAAAAGCCATGTGTGTGTATATGTACACATATATGACTAAATTATTTTAGAATAATTCTAAAATAGCACTTTGAGGGGTTCTAATAGATAGTTTTGATGAGAAAAACTATAACTTTTTCTGAGAAAACTGGATGGACAGAAGACAGGTTATGACTTTGTTACTTTTAATTAAAAGTAAAGAGTTTAAACATCAAGATTGAAAGTATAACAGACAACAAACAATCTGTACCAAAACAACACTCACCCCAATTTTTCTCCTGATCTCATTACTCCTATTAGTTTTTCATGGTGCCATGATTAAAATAAAACATGAATATAGTTCTTGCTCCTGGATGACTAATTATGACTCTCTTGTTTCTTGTTCATCATTAACATTTTAGTGCTTAGCACTGCTCTCATCTAGTAGGTGATCAATAAGTATCTGTTAGGGAAAGGGATGAACTGATTAATAATAACCATGCTAGGAAATTATTGAAACAGAAGAATATACGTTTCAGTCATAAAAGGTATATATATATATATATATATATATATATATATATATATATATATGTGTGTGTGTGTGTGTGTGTGTGTGTGTGTGTATGTGTGTGTGTGTGCATGCACACACATGCACACACAAACATACATGAATTCCAGGTCTACTGAAATAGGATTAGGATCATGATTTATCATAAGCATAAAAGTGTGCTATGTAGCTTTTAGGTATTTTATAAGATAGTTTTACATTAGTCTGGATTAATTTAAGAATGGTCCCTTGGGCAGTTAAATGAGATACCAGTTTTCCTCATTTCCTTGGTTACATTCATTTCCAAAAAAATATATTTACCTGTGACTTTATATAAGATACCATTATAGTTACAGGAGATACAAATGTATGTAACATATGGCCTTAGTCCTCAAGGAGTTTCATATGATAGACTTCTAAATGAAAAATTCAGAAGTAGCCTGACCAGGCGGTGGCGCAGTGGATAGAGCATCGGACTGGGATGCAGAAGGACCCAGGTTCGAGACCCTGAGGTCACCAGCTTGAGCGTGGGTTCATCTGGTTTGAGCAAAAGCTTACCAACTTGGACCCAAGGTCACTGGCTCGAGCAAGGGGTTCCTCGGTCTGCTGAAGGCCCACAGTCAAGACACATATGAGAAAGCAATCAATGAACAAGTAAGGTGTTGCAACAAAAAAATTGATGATTGATGCTTCTCATCTCTCTCCATTCTGTCTGTCTGTCCCTATCTATCCCTCTCTCTGACTCTCTCTCTGTCTCTGTAAAAAACAAAATCAGAAGTATATAGAACATGATAGAAACAAGGACGTAGAGAAGTCTTTGAAGTTGGGAGGACAAGGAGTAATACCAAAACCATACAAAACTTACTATTGAAATTATGACACAGTTAACTTATTGAGATACATAAATATATTAATGATATTTTCCCTTAATTTTAAATTACATAAAGTTTAGAAGACTAGTTTAGTGTTCTGATAGAAAGAGGTATGGAAATTATTAGAAATACCATGTGTATTTGAATATTAATCAATGTTTTATTTGAAACAGGTGTGGCTGCTGACCGAATAGCAATTCAGTCTCAGGGTCGATACACAGCCAATCTGTCTCCTCAAAATTTGATTTCTTGCTGTGCCAAGAACCGTGATGGATGCAACAGTGGAAGCATCGATAGGGCTTGGTGGTACCTGAGAAAACGTGGGTAAATAGCTGCCCAACATGTATTTCTAGAATGCTTATGAGGGCTGCTTAAGGTTAGAATAAGGAAAAATATATATATTTCAAAATTTTTACCAAAAAAATGTACAAATTTATATGCTACATCTATATAAACATATGCTATATATTTTTGGTATCTACTGAGTACATAAGCTATTAGAAACAATTATTTGAAAAATGTATATATCTTAGAAAAATTAATAGACTCAAGTAAGCATTGTCTTCTTGTTGCTCTGAGCGAAATGGCTCTACCAGATGGAATGAACAGAGTAATTGATATCACTGGTACCTCTACTGACCTTTTAGTTACCCAGGTAGATGAATAAATAATGTCCAGTAGGTTAAGAATCAGATGAATAAAATAAAAAAAGTAATTTACAGTTGCCTTAATTCATCAATATCAGTAATTGTCCCCATCCCCTTTGATGAGAAAAAAGCAGGTTGCATTTCTTTATTTTTATATGCTTTGATACCCATACTGCACTTTCAGAACTGAGTTGTTTGGCTAAGTAAACTGCTGGTGATAACTAGTAGAATACATATGTCTGGTTACGTTTTATTTCCCCATCCACTGTGTGCTCTGGACCTGCTACAGAACAGATATGTGCTATGAAAGAGTGTGTGTCTGATATTGATAGGTGGCAATACATTTGTTAAATTTTTTTTTCATATTTTGCTTATTAAGGTAGTGCTTAGAATGGACATCTTGGGCTACTACTTTCCTGGCATACTAGTGTTTGTGTTGCTTCTGTTTTGTACTATGATAAAAATTAAAGTCCTTTAGGGGGTTAAAAATATAAATAATAATTGAGATCTAACTAAATCTCATTGTATTAGTTTGTTTAGGTTAACATAACAAAATTCATAGACTGAATGTCTTAAACAATAAAGCATTACTTTTTCATAGTCCTGGAAGCTGATAAGCCCAAGAGCAAGGTGTTAGCCAATTCACTTCTTATAGAGAGCACTCCTACTGGCTTGCCTCCCGCAGGCCAGAGAGCAGGCCAGAGAGAGAGAGATCTGTTTCTTCCTCTTCTTATGAGGATACTAACCCCATTCTGAGCCCCACCCTCAATACCTTGTTTACACTTTCTTGTCTCCTAAAGGCTCCAACTCAGATACCATTATGTTGAGGATTAGGGCTTTAACATGTCAATTTGTACTGACATAATTCAATAGCTAGCACTCATTACCTCACTAAGGCAAGATAGTTTTTGAAGCCTTATGTTTTTAATGGCTTTGCTTCCATTACACTTTTTGCCCAGATTTTATTACTCTGCTGAACACTATTGAATTTTCTTGAATCAATCCTAATGTATACATCTATGGCCTATTCAACATTGAGTATCTATAAAGCCAATTCCATTGTCTTATTTTCTTATCATCTGCTTCTCTATTCAATGAACTATAATAGCTTTGGAGCCAAATAATTTATTTGCTATGTCCTATTTCAGAATTAGAGATTAAAATAGTTTTCTTTATTTTTTGTGTAATGTCTAATAAATTTCTACTTTATTAACTTTAAATATTATGTTAGCATATTGTAAAGCCAGGAGGCACAGCCAGGGCCACTATCACAGCAGCCTGGCCCATGCAGGTTCACATTGGATTCGGACAGTCGGTAAAGAAACCATGGAGCCAAAAACTGGTGGGCCATAGCCTTTAATCCTACCTTGCACCCGGCGGGCAAGTAAAAACATACACTGGGCTCCAAAACCCAGTCACACTCAGCGCTCACAAAGCCACTGACTTATCCGAGTTTCCTAGAATCAAAGGTTTCTAGCTCACCAGCCTTCTTCTCCTCAGTTCCCCATCTCCTGCCTTATCCCAGATACAAACTCTACACAAACTGGCATCTCACTCAGCACTCCGCCATCTTGGCTGCTTCTCCTGGCCTCCTCCACGTGGCCTCCTTCCACTGCTGGCTCTACTCTCTCCTCTCTCATGCTAACCTCAGGAACCAAGAGCGCAAACTCTCGTTCCGTCCCCATTTTATAGTGTAGCAATCCAAACCCTTAATCCAATATACATAATAGGGAAGTCTCTAATACAAAGTCACTTCTCTGAGGCATGATAGGATTGTACCACCTTTCACCAAAAAGGGTAGGAAAGGCTTAATCCCAAAACCAAGCCCCAGGCTACAAGGATTCTGCCTGCCTTTAGCCCACCCCAACACACATTAATATCACCTGGGCGATGTCCTCCTCATGTTATCTTTAACAAAGTGAGCATAATACATTTTATCTGCCCAACACATATACTATTTCTTTAAACAATCATAAACTATAGACATAATAGTTAAAGTCTTATTAGAAGGTGTCTATAACTTAAGAAAAATGTAAAATGTACCCTTAATTATAAAACTTATATGATTTATCAGAATACCCTACCCCCATCTAAGAATAATAAAATTTATTGCCTTATTTTTTCTTTTTAAGTAAGAGGAGCAGAGATAGTAAGACAGACTCCCACATATACCCAGACTGGGATCTACCTAGCAACCCTGACTGGGGCTGATATTCGAGCACCAAGATATTTTTAGCACCCGAAGCTGATGTGCCTCAGTGCCTGGGGCCATACTTGAACCAAATGAGCCACTGGCTATGGGAGGGGAAGAGGAAGAAAAGAGAGAGAAGGAGTGGAAGAGAAGCAGGTGGTTGCTTCTATGTACCCTGACTGGAAACTAAACCTGGGACATCCATATGCTGGGTAGATGCTCTATCCACTGAGCTACCAGCCAGGGCCAATCTTTTTTTACATTAAATTTGGCTCTTCTACCTTGTAATTATAGATGCATAATGAAGAAGTACTTCCCCAATAAAATTACCATAGATTTTATTGACAGTCACTTTTCATCTTCAGGAAATTCCATCATGTAGGTAGAATTACTTATTAAAATAGATTGAATTAAGATTTTACTAATTATATTGAAGAAATAAGAGAAGGGAGGGGAGTGTGTAACATCAGTGAACTGCTCTTTTAGATTCAGGCAACATTTTGAAAGTTTACATATAAGTAATAATTTGGTAAAATCGCATGTAGGTAGGATACTATGGCATTTTCCTAAGTATTACTTTTACTTGTTTGCTTATTCCTCACAGACTGGTATCCCATGCATGCTATCCACTTTTCAAGGATCAAAATGCTACCAATAATGGCTGCGCCATGGCAAGTAGGTCTGATGGGCGGGGAAAACGGCATGCTACAAAGCCATGTCCCAACAACCTTGAGAAATCTAACAGGATCTACCAGTGTTCTCCTCCATACAGAGTCTCTTCCAGTGTAAGTCTCAATGGCAAGAACAAACAGCGGTTAACATGCTCAAAATTATATAGCTCTGCTGTTTATTTAAAACTATTACATGCTAAGATAATGCTATGTTTTCAGGTATGATTTTTTTTATATTTTTAAAATGTCCATTGGGTATGATTTCTGATCTTTGCAATATTAGCAGTATTAATGGTTTGGCTTACATCTAAAAATGTCCATGAAAGCAGAGTTTAGAAATTATGTTTTAATTAATTAATTAATTAATTAATAACTATACTTGACAAAAACTAAATCAAACCCTTTTTTACTAACTTTTTATTTGTGGTAGTAGCTCATTTTATCAACTCTTTGCCTTACTCCACAAAATACTTAGACATAGCTATAATGGGAAAAAGACGCCCATGGGTTCCAGTTTGTCATGTGAAAAGCATTGGCAAGTTTTACTTCATCATATCCGTGTTACTGAGACCTTTTCACTTTAAGAATATCTGAACCTTCACCATCTTCCAGTGACCTGCAAGTACAGTCTAGTATTCTTACCGTAACATACAGGCTTTTATGATTTGGCTCTGACCTACTGTTTTACAGACTTCTGTCTGGCCAGCACCCACCCCTCCACCCGCCTATAATGCTCCTGATAGAGGACGACTGTCTCTTCCTAGACACCACAGTTCTTCCGTGTTTCTCTACTTAGCCAAGTGATGAGGCCTCCTACCCAAAAGCTTATTCCGCCCGCTTCCATCTGATAAAATCTCACATATGTGTCAAGGGCCAGGTCAGAATTTTATCTTCTCTGTGAGGCTTTCTTGACTAAGAGTAGAATTAATTTCCCTTTCCTTTTTTGTACTCTTGGCACTGTGAGCTTGTCTGTACAACAGAATTTATCATTTTGTAATGCAATTAGTTGTGTTACTGTCTGTCTATTCTACCAACATGTAAATACACTGATAATAGGTTCAGGGCCAATATTTGCTGTTATCTTGATTTCTGCTTATATGTACTCTGTGATACATGTACATACATGAATGAATGAATGACCTGGTTCCTTACTATGGGCTGCATTACACATTGAAGAGCAACATTTGGATGCTAAATCTACATGAAATAACTTTACTAAACATGCATCTGGAATCTCTCCTGTGATTAAAAGAATGGCGATGACACTAATAGCCAATAATTAAACATGGTTTTAACTTATTTTTTGTGACCATACGTTCTATTTTCTCCCCATTCCAAAATTATTGTCGGTGTTAAAGGCAATGAAATAAATGGGTACATCTTGCTTTTAACACCTTCATCAATGGGGCATTTCCCATGTAAGTATTTCAAAGCATGATTAATAGCAAGTGGTCAGGGCAAATTGGGTAGTATAACTCCTATATTGATTGCATAACAGCGAACATTATATACCAGACAATGGGTTTAGTGTGCACTGATAATGTTTTCCTTCTAGGAAACTGAAATAATGAAAGAAATCATGCACAATGGACCAGTTCAAGGTAAGCTTGAATGAAATACGGTTGTGTGATTTATTCCTTTAATAAACAACGTTACATTTTAGCTCATGTAAAACGAGCTTAATAAAAGAAAGAAAATTTTACTTTTATTCATAAGAGTTCAACTGTTCTAAGGGTCAGTGCAATCATGGGAAATATGTTCATCTAATAACTTCATTAGGTGTCATTTTTATTTAAAAAAAATAGATTCATCCATAAATTGAATTCTTAAAAATTAATGACACATTTGATGAAAGTCTGTTAAAACTTTCCAGAGTCATCATGAACCAAGCAAGACAGTCAAACATAAAATGTTAAGAGATGGGGCTCATTTAATTATTCAGTCCTAGTTTAAAATCATTTATAGTGTTCAAAATTTTTTCCTCTTTAATTTAAATGGACCAGGTAATGTATTAAAAATAAATCAAGGTTTAACAGTAGAAATAAAGTAGATACTATTTTTCCTATAAACTCAAAATAAATCAAATAATTCAGTATGATTTTGTTTTATAAAAGGTTTTCTATTTTGATCAATTTTGTAAAAATGTGATGGATAGTAAACAGAGTAAATAAGAAAATAAAATGCTTCCTGTACATTGACTGATTTTTAAGAAGTCATCTCTGATGCATTGTTCCTCTGCTAACCTATTTAATTTTACTTTGCACAAATGGCACAGCTAGAATCACATTCAAAGTGTATATTCTTGGTACCAAACATTGCCTTAAAAACATGGAAGAACAAATGTAGTGAGGTCTAAAATGGGAATTCAGGTTGTGAACAACGAAAGGTCCCAAATATATTATGCATGTATTGGGATAAGCCAAAGACATTGAAATAAACCAAAGAAATTTAAATAAACCATAACTTAAATTTAAAATATTTTATTATATCTTAGGAGCTATTGAACAGTTTTGTTTTTCTGACTGCTGACCTAATTCATATTGATACAACATCTAGCAGGAACCATGGATTTTAAAATTATGTTGGAATAATTTGTATTTATTGTTATTACCACTTAACATTTATTGAAAAACTTAAGTTTATACTAAACATATCATGGGACATGTTTAATTTAAAAAATCCTAGGACTTTACATAAAACCTAAAACAAATGAATAGGAATTTTCCCCCTTATTAAAATTGTGTCAGTTTTGTTGGCTTTTATAAGAGAAGGCAATGCATGTATCATTTGAATATATGCTTCAGTAAGTGGAGTTTGTATGACAAATTTGAAGGTACACAGGCATTTAAACTCAAGGATGAAATAAAAAATCCAACTTTGATATTGACTACTTAAATGCCTTTCAGAAAATTAATTAACCCAAATTAAATATTTAAATGAATTAAATAAATAAATATCTGTTATAAGCCACCCCCCACCCCCAATCAAAAGAAATTTGAATCATTATTATCTAAAATTAAAAACATCTTATTTTTTTTATGGTCATACACTTAAATGTTCATGAATTTCACATAACAAATCAAAAATAAATAGATACAATTTCAAAATAATAAAGTTAAAATGCAAAGTAATCAATATCCAGTTGAACAATTGTTTACTGAGAACCCATCTCCTGCCAGCCTGAGCCAGGACCCAAAGACAGAGCTAGAGTCAAAGTGGGCTTCATCCTGCCGTCATACATAAGATAATTCTGTGTAAGTCTGCTACAGTTTTTCAAAAATAAATTGCTCTATCGTAGCTTATATAGTTAGATGTTTGTGAATTCAAGTCCATTTTGATGTCAGAAACTGAAAGAAAGAGCCACCTTCAAGTTAGTTGTGATAGCTTTTCACCCATACTTTTTCATTGGCAGTATTTTTCAGCAATAAACAGTATATTTTATTCATGGCGGTTAAAGGAGAGTTGGGAAATGCTAAAGAAACCAATGGCTTTATAGAAGAGGAAAATCACCAGTAATATCCTCTCGTATTTATAAATGCTGATTGACTCATCTTGCTGTAGATGCAATATGATTGTCCTCCCATTGTTGCTGAGCTAACATATTACATTTTCCCCAGTTTCAATACAAAGAATTGAAAAAGGCGACAGAATGCTGAATAAATAACATTGTGTGCCTTCTTCTAAAATATGTAGAGTTAAAAATAAGTTTAGGCTATGGGAAGAGAACAAAAGCAAAGATAGAGTGCGGTTACATAAATTCTTAAGAACTTATGGAATGTGTTTTAAAGTCGATAAAGAAAATTTAACCTCTTTCAAGAATATTTGAACAGCATCAGAAGAAGCATGGAACATTAAAAAGTTATATCTGACTTTGGAGTAGAAGCTTCCTTTTAGTAACTATTAAATGCCAGTGGCCTTAGTTCCTATTGTATTTAAAATGCATGTCAAACAAATAGACAGGCATTGCACACAGTTATGAAGGTATACTTATCTTGTCCAAACTAAAAATATTTTCAGTTCACATCTTTCAGAAGAGAAATATAAAGTCTTCACCTTGAACTGTCCAAGACCTTCAACAAAGCATGCAATACAGAAAAGAAGTAATTAAGGTGAGGGAATGAAGGGAGAGCTTTATAAAGTAGAAGCTCTTACTTTCTAAGGAACGCAACATTGGCTTAGCTCTCCACAGCTGGGAGGAAGAAATCTTGTCAGAATGTTCTTTTGCCAAGGGTTTGCTTTTTATTCAAGCTCACCAAGGAAAGATTTGTATTTATTTCTATGGATTAAGGAAATTTACTTTAAGCCTGGTTTGCTAGGCTCACCCTTTGCTGCTAGCTTAATTGGAGATTTAAGAGGCTTGTGGGAAGCATAAAGTTAATGGAGACATCACAAATCACTAGCCAAATGTAGTGGCCCTTCACTGTGAGGGACTCAATTCCTGGTAATAGTGCCTCTACCAATTAAGAGAAGATGGTGTTTCAGAGGTATAGGGTATACTCAACAGCTAAAAGTTATTCTTAAAAGAAAATAAGAAAATATTGCAGCTGTATGTAAGTGAAATCATAAAGTACTTATCTTTCTCTGACTGGCTTATTTCACTTAGCATAATTCTCTCCAGATAAACTAACAAACAAAATAAAAACAGACTCAAAGACACAGAAAACAGACAGCTGTCAGAGTGGATGGGGGTTAGGGGACTGGGTGAAAAAGGTGAAGGGATTAGGTTAAAAAAAAGCCTCAGACACAGACAACAGTATGCTGATTACCAGAGGGAGAGGGAGTTGAGGGAGGAGGATGAGGATAAAGGTGGGATAGACGGTGATGGAAGGAGACTTGACTTGGGTTGGTGAACACACAGTCTAATATACAGATGATGTATTATAGAATTGTACACCTGAAACCTATATACTGTTATTAATCAATCTCACCCCAATAAATTTAATTTAAAAAAGAAAAAAAAGGAAAGTATATATTGCAGTCAATTAAATTAACTAAGAACCAAAATTAGGCTAGACTGCACTAACAAAATCCTTTCTTAAATTCTACACCTAGCAATTTACCCATAGATTCTTTTGTGAGAATTTCTGGAGGTTTTCAAAGTTAATGTTTTTAACCATGACATTTTTTTTCTTATGGGTTTTATTTTAGCCATAATGCAGGTCCATGAGGATTTCTTTCATTATAAATCAGGGATATATAGACATGTTACCAGCATAAATGAAGAAACAGAAAAATATCGAAAGTTTCGAACACATGCAGTCAAACTCACTGGGTAAGAAAATTCTTAAAAATCTTCATTTAATGCCTTTGAAATATGAAACTTAAAAAAAGTGTATGTAGTACATTAAGGTACCAAAATTCCCCTTTGTATTGAGAGTGTCTGATACAAATTAAAAATTACCTAAGCCATAACAGTCCAATCCTTAGTCATTATTTTAAAGTTTAGTGAAAGGGTAACTTAGAATTCTGGGGGAAATGACCATTTCCTGTGAATGTTTCTTAAAAATCTATTCCAAAGACAAGAGAAATACATTATTTTAATAATAATATATTTTACTTATGGTATAATTAAGACAAGGTTGCAAATCCAAAATGTATTAGGATTTGGTGAAAAGGTTTTCAATGAAATTACAAATGGTAAAGTTTAAGCAGAAAGAGAAGGTAAGGCCACCTTTAAGTACATATAAGATTACTTTTTATATTTATGTGAGAATTGTAGAATTAATATTTATCAAATTTGTGAGTAAATACATTTAGCCATCCAAGGGCAAGAAACAGGGTCAAAATATGGTTACATCTCTATAGTAAGTATTCCATAAATAGAACGTACTAAGAAAGAGAATGTGGTCATTTGAGACCACTTCGTCTAGTGCCTTCTCAGTTGCATTTTGGCTCTGCCCAATCTAATTCTTTTCACGTAATAATGTCTCATTCCATTTCAAATAAAGTGCTACAGAAAAGATTTTGGGGATATTTTTTTGTTTGTTTGTTTCCATTACAAACCCTTACTGTTCTCATCTCGCTTATGATAAATAAATTTTCCTGTTGAATATGTTCTTCCTCTTTAAATTTAATTGAACTTGCACAAAAACAACCTCTGCTACAACCTTCTCCTTACTGACCTTTGAAACTCTGAGTCAAGTCTAAGGTATGTAGACCAGTTGTCTTCTGTGATGTCTCTTTAATCATCATACCTCCTTTATTTGAAATACTCCAATATTTTCATTATAAAATTACTACATTTTAATAAATATAAGGTACTACTGATTTTATTGATTTCAAGAATGTAAAAATATGTGCATCTAAGAGTTGAAATATATTTCAAGTTAATGTGGGATATTTAAAGAACTACAGATGAAAAGAAATGTTAAGATAATTTCACTATTCAGTGATAACCTCTCTTAATAGTTTGTTTGGAGTAGTTTTACAGAACTCCTAAATTTATAGCTATAGAGAAAGATAGCTAGATAGGTAACTAGAAATATTTTTTTATAAGAAAATGAGATACAACTCGACCAGGCAGTGGCACAATGTATAGAGCAGACTGAGATGCAAAGGACCCAGGTTTGAAACCCTGAGGTTGCCAGCTTGATTGCAGGCTTATCCAGCTTGAGTGCAGGCTCATCAGCTTGAGCACTAGGGTCACTGGCTTGAATGTGGGATCGTAGACATGACCTCATGGTTACTGGCTTGAGTCCAAGGTCACTGGCTTGAGCAAGGGCTCATTTTTTCTGCTGTAGCTCCCTGGTCAAGGCACATATGAGAAAGCAGTCAATTAATAACTGAGGTGCCACAAAAAACATTGATGTTTTTTATCTCTCTCCCTTCCTATCTGTCTGTCCTTCTCTCTGTCTCTGTCACAAAAAGAAAAAAAAGGAAGAAAATGAAATACTGAAGTACTTAACATTTTATGACAAGAAACATTTCACTAAAATTAGAATGCCAGTTTCTCAATATTCCTTTAAACACTGGGTGTTTAAATTTTTGTTTAGTCATATAATATTTCTAAAATCATTATTAGCATGTGGTGAAATCATGTCATGTAAGTCTTTCTACTTCTATCTGCTGATAAAATGTTAGAGAGACAAAAATAGAAAGATAATACAGGATAATGGTATTTAAAAATACTAATATTCATGTTTATTTTACTTGAATTTAATGAAATATAATAAAATGATGTAAAATGAGATATTTTTGATTCTTCTAGTTTCTAAAAGAACCCTTTACCCTTATATATTAAAAATTAACTATTGGAGTAATAATTCATTTTTTATTTCATATTTTAATTTCAGATTACATTGATTTGTTAATAGACAAGATGAGAGAATTTATCATTCTTATTCTTCTTCTCACCTCATTCCTCTCATACAACTTATATATGTCAGTCATGGCATTTTTACATATTTAATAATTAAAAAATTTACATTTTTCTCTGAAACCATAATATACATAGTTTATAATATCTTATATATTAATGGAGTCAATGATCAGCAAGTATCTTCTGACTCTGGCTTTTTGGTCCTCAAGATTAAATTTTATTAATTATTTTATTGGGTGTATTTTATTTTTAATCAAGAAGGGCTCTGAATTCCTGTGGTCTTTAATTTCTTGCATGTTTGAGAAAGAATTTGTTTTCTTTCTATTCAAGAATAACTTTAATAAGTATAAAATCCTGGTTAAAGTATAGAACCTTTAACCCTTTGAGTAGTGAGTTCTTTTCATGCTCACTGACCCCTGGGAGTGAGTTTTCTTTCAAAAAATGAAATTAGTTCCAGTTACAGTTTTATTAACTTAAAATCATGTGTGATAATCAATTTATAGAAACAAGAACATACATTTCCTTTTTTCATTGTTGTCTCACACATGTACAATCATACTGTGGATGGTCAGGAGGCACGAGGACGTACAGGAACATTCATACAACTCAAAGGGTTAAAACTCTGTGACTAATGCTCCACAGTTTCTGACATTGTGTTTTCCTGCAGAAAAATCTCTGGCCAACCAGATGTTTTTGTCTCCTTGCAAGTGACATGACCTTTTCTACTCAAATACTCATATTAATATTTCTTTTATTTTTGAATTAACTATTTACTTTTTAAAATTATATATTGTACAATGCTGGATCTTCTGTATCTTTTATATTTTAATAATATTTATGTAATAATTTTTTATTATTTCATGGTATATGATTTTTTCCATTCTGCTTCATGTATCCCTGAATATTTATTGTGCTATTTAGTGTTCGTTCTCTAAAGGGCTTTTGCCTCTGAAATGTTTTCTAATTTTTTCTCTTCCCTTTCTTGAAGTTGTCTTTTAAGGTCTTCTTTGACCTGTACTTGTAGAATTCATGTCTGTAATTTCTTTGAGTCTATGTCTGACTTCCAGTTTCCTTGAATAGTTTCCTTTGAGCTATGTAGTCTCCATGTGTCTTTTGCCTGGCTTCTTTAAAAATTTGTAACCTCTAATCTATGAACTTCACCCTCTAGCACCTCCTCTTTCCAGTTCTCTCCCTCTACTGCAGCTGTCCTTTCACCCCATGCATGCTTTCAGTGAACGAGTCCACTCAATCTGCCCACCATTTACCTGTCCCCAATGCACACAGTCCCTTTGTTAGTTAAAGTTCCGTGGTGATTCCTACCAATCACTCACACATGCCCTGGATGCCTCTGCCCTTGCTTGATTCATCGTATTGGTTTAGAAAAATCTGAAGTTAGATTAAATTCAAATCAGCCTAATTTGTACCTGTAGCTGTGCATATGAACACAACCAGAAAAAAAAAAAATCATAGCTGTTCTTACATTCTTCAGTGTTTCTCCTCCCATTTTTCTAAACTTCTCCAAACACTTACATTTCCATGCTCCTCTTCATAAAAAATATTTATGTCAAGGTTATGAATGACCTGCACATTGCTATATTCCTGCCCATCTTTTCCTGCTGGCTTTTCCTTTCTGGCTGTGACATTCCAGTCTTCTTTGCTAGCTGTTTTCTATTTTTCTGTACTTCTATACTTCTGAATGTTAGAGTCCTCCAGACTCACTCTTGGCCCCTTTCTCCCTTCTATTTTCACTCATTGTCTGATGAACTCATCAGTCTTGAGCTCATTCTGGCTTTGAGGACGATCTAAACATGACACCATCTGAAATTATATCTCTAGCCCAGATCTCTTCCTGAACTCCAGACTCATACATTCCATGGCCCACTTGACAACCCCACTTAGATACCTGATAAATGGCTCAAAGTCAGCACTTCCAAACTGAACTCTTGATTCCTGCATTTACACCTGCTGAACAGCATCAGCCTTCTCCACCTTAGTTGATGACAGCATCCTTCCATATGTTCTGGCTGAAAATCTTGAAATTATCCTTTTCTTACAATTCACTTTCAGTGTGTCAGACACTGCTGTTTCAACTTATATCCAGAATCTAACCACTTTTTAAAATATTTTCCCATTGATTTGAGAGAAAGAAAGAGAGAGAAAGGGAGGTGGTAGAGGGAAAGAGAGCGAGAAAGAGAAGCATCAACTCATTGTTCCACATAGTTGTTCCCATTAGTTGTGCACTTATTGGTTGCTTCTCATACGTGCCCTGACCAGGGATCGAACCCACAACCTCGGCATGCCAGAATGACGCTCTACCCACTGAGTGACTCTGTCACTAGGCCACTAGTTTTTACTGTCAAAACTACCACCACTCTTGCCTGAACAACTATTACCCAACATTTTGTACACGGATTACTTAAATAGCTGAAGAGCTCTTCCTGCATTTATAACATATATTTGTCCCCAAAATTCTATTCTCAATTGAGAAACAAGACTATTGTTTTTATAACAGTCCTCAGATCTTAGATCTTTCCCATTTTCCTGGAAGTAACACCCGAGGTCCTCACAATGGTCTACAAAGGTCTACCTGATCTGAAGACTCCCCCATCTGCCAGCCTGCCCTCCTCATCTACTTTCTGGTCTCAATTTCTGTTCCTCTGTGCCTTGTTCTTCCTGCTCTAGTCATCCTTTAATGTTCTGGGAACCCACGCTTCAGGACCTTTGCCTCTGGCTGAAATGCCCTCTTACCCGTTGTCTGATTTCTTAATGTCTGTGCCCACATTGAGGATTTGCTCAGATCTCATCTGTTCAAAAATGTGCTTCCCTCATTGTCTCACGTAATCCTGCTACCTGCCTTCTCCCCGGCATTTCTGATCCCTCTTACACAATCTATTAATTTTGTATAACTATCACTTTTTAACATATGTTTAATTTAACTAGCTTTTTTGCTCATGGTGTATTGTCTGCCTCCCTAATAAAATAAAGGTCCACCAGGGCAGGTGGCTGTATGATTCACTGATGGAGCCAGCCCACCTAATGCAGTGCTGATCTATAATATAGAGTCAGGTGAGTCTGTGTTCAAGCTGGCAATAGAGTTAATGCTTTTTCTAGGCAAAAAATGAACTTCCTAGCACATGCTAGTTCTCATTTGGTTCTCATCTTTAAATGGGTCAGCTTTTTGTTGAAAAACAGAATAAAGAGAAGTTGGAGGAGAGAGCAGAGGCACTCCTCAGCTTTGATTGAAGTGGGCAATTCTGGACCACTTTTCACAAATCATCTCTACCCTTCGGGCATAGCCTGGAACATTTGGTGAGAGTTATAGCACATCCCTTGCAGGTATCTTTGCTGTCATGTGCTCTTCTTTGCCTTTCTTTTCTGCTTCAGCTTGCTTTGTCTGTCAAGCGCTGTCCTGGAAGGGTTAGTCAGGACTTCGGCAACCCAGAGGGCTTCCACTGTGATTTCTTTTCCAGTGACCTCCATGATGGGATGGGAACGGACTGACAGTCTAATCACTATAGTCTGCTCATGGCCTTCATTCTAAAGCTCCTGAGGGGATAGTTCTGGACTGTGTCACACCCTTTTAAGGGCAGACTTTTCCTATGAAGGTTAGTGGTGGAGGGGAGGGTTGTAGTGAGTGCTGTTTCTAGGCATTGACTTTGTTTTGGGAGAGAACAAAACCAATTTTCTGTTATTCCTCTAAACTGCTATTTAAGATTACAGCTGTTTTCTTGGTTCTTGAAAGATAGAAAGTATTGAGGTTTTAAGATTTGTTTTATTTTTTATTTTTAATTTTCTCTTTTTAGTGAGAGAGACAGAGACAGGGACAGACAGATAAGGACAGACAGATAGAAAGGGAGAGGGGTGAGAAGCATCAATTTTTTGTTGTGGTACCTTAGTTGTTCATTGATTGCTTTCTCATATGTGCCATGACTGGGGGACTCTAGCTGAGCCAGTGACCCCTTGCTCAAGCCAGTGACCTTTGGTCTAAATCCAGCAACCCTGGGGTCATGTCTATGATGCCACACTCAAGCCAGAGCCCTCACGCTCAAGTTGGTGAGTCTGTGTTCAAGCTGGCAATTTCGGAATTTCCAACCAGGGTCCTCTGTGTCCCAGGCCGATGCTCTATCCACTGCACAACCGACTGTTCAGGCTATTTTTTAAATTCTTAATTGTTGAGTGACTTTTCAGGAAGACAGATTGAATAAAAATACCTTCATCCTACCTCTGTAACTAAAAATTCAGCTCTGCTTCATTTTCCTTCTGTTTGACAGTCCCATTTCTTCTGAACCTCTCCTTTCCATGTGTGGTTCCTTATCCATTTTTATCTTCCCTAGCAACATCCTTGATTGGGAAATTTTTCCCTCCATATACTTGGTGATTGAAATAAATTTTGCTGTCATTCAGAGAACCCTGAAAATGCCAACACCAATGTGAACTCTTCCTTGATTTATCAGAACTGAGCCTTTGTCCTCTCCACCACCTATGTGGCCATGCTGGTTATGTCATCCTCAGTCTGCTCCTAGGTTTGTTCATGCTGGGGTTGTACGAGATAAGGCTGCGTTTACATTTAATCACTCTGACACTGTATTTTTTTCCACGTTCAATGTGTCATTTGCAGCAAGTTGTTTGCTTTTATAAAATCCTAGAAAATTGAGACCTTTATAAGTTTCTATCACATGTGTGACAATTAGCAAGGCTAATTCTGACAAATTGCTTTTGGAGCATATGTTTATTTTTCAGAAGTATTTTAGCTCACATAAGCATTGTTAGCTGCCTTGGAGCAGTAGATTTTAATTCATTTCTCTATTAGTAATTCCTGATTTGGTAATTACTGCATGCAGAAAATTAATGCATCAGTGAATTAAAGAGTACTCAAGTAGCCGAAGTGAGTTAATGTTCCTTATCAGAGTGTTTAATATACTCTTATGAAGTACCTTACAAATGTATTACAGTACATTCTATTTGCCACTGTCCCTGTACAAGACAAAGCTATTAGATTTAACTTACTTGAACAAATGAATTTAAATTTCTATCAAGTGCCCAGCACTGGGGAATAGAAGAAGGATTACTACATCATCTTGCTCTTAAGGAGTTTAGGGAATGAGGCAGACACATTCACAGCTAACTCCAGGATAAAGTAATAAATGCTATATATATCCATATACATAAAGGGCAGGATTGTGGTAGGTAGATAAAATTTTATAATGTTTATCTTTTGCTCATAATAATCTTATTTTACTCCTCTCTCTTCTCTTTCCAAAATGTCTGTTTATCCCCATTATGAATACTATCATTATAAAAGGATTGAATTGAATAAAAAATGTCATATTTTGAAATGGGCATTATTTTATATACCAATAATAAGAAAATATTACTAATTAAACTAAGAAATTTCATTTTTTTTTCCAAATGGTACTTAATTTTAGAGATATTAAAATATGCTGGTAAAAAAGTACATGCAATAAAAACCTTATGATATTTGAGATGTTTATCCTGACCAGTGTTCTCTATACAATGGTTCTATTCCATCAGTAGCCTTCTTCATATCTATCACAGTTCATCAAGTGTTCCTGTCCATAAGAAGTTCTGAACTTGCCCTAGGCAGTTGGCTCAGTGGTAGAGGGTCGGCCCAGTGTGTGGATGTCCTGGGTCAATCCTGGTCTGGTCACACAGGAGAAGCAACTATCTGCTTCTCCCCGCTGCCTTCCTCTTCCCCTCCTGTAGCCATGGCCCGAAAGGTTCGAGCAAGTTGGTCCTGGGTGCTGAGGATGGCTCCATGGCCTTGCCTCAGGCTCTAAAATAGCTCAGTTGCCTGAACAACAGAGCAGTGGCCATAGATGGGCAGAGCATCGCCTATAGGGCCTTGTTCAGTGGATTCTGGTTAGGGTGCATGTAGGAGTGAGTCTGTCTGCCCTTCTACCTCTCACTTAATAAAAAAAAAATTCTGAGATTTCTTAATCCTTAAATCAGAAGTTGATAATGTAGTTCATTAATATCATTTACTTTTGCATATACTTTTTCCAGAATCATCACTAGAAGTTGAAATAAAAAAAAATTATCTGTTATAAATTTTAGAAATTAAAAAAAAATAATTGGGATAAATATAGAATTTTCTTTGTGTTGTTACCTCTGTTTTGGGGACCAAATTTTATTGAGGGTATAGTCTATATATACCAAAAGAGAATAACAAAATAATTTTAGGACCTATTTTTGCTATTATTTAATAATATTTTAGCATATATGCTGCTGATGGTCCTCATTAAACTTGCATTCTACTAATTAATGCAGAGCTGTTAGGCAATTAAAATTGTGTTTTATAAAGGATGAGAGTTTGAGTGCTAAAGTTTTTGTCCAATGTCAACAACATCAATTTTTTTTTAACATAAAGATATTGTATAGTGACTTAGGAGACAAACTATTGTGAAGTGAAGGCTGGAAGGAAAGCAAACATGAATGTCATCCAAGAAACAATTAAAGAACAACAAAGAGGCTTTTCAAGTAGATTACGAATGATAACTGCCAGTTTTCAAAATTAAATTGAACACCCCAAAAGACATTTAAAAAATGCTATTAAACATGTTTCCAGTAAGTGACTGAGAAGACATCTGGCTTGAGTGAATTGTCTAAAAATCAAGTCAGAGATTTCTGTGAACTTAGGTGCAAATCTATTATATGACTTAAAATTGGGCACACATAGAATGATTTCTAATTTTCTCTTTTCTATATATTCAAAAAATATTAAAAGAGAACTCATCTTGTTCTTGGTACTGTGATAACAAGCAAAGTGAGAAATATAAAACAACAGCCCTTGACCTCATAGTGCAACTAGAAATTAAACAAAAACACTTAAAAATGTAGTTATGTTACATTTTACAAAAACAGGGTCGAAAGTGGTAAGAGGGAATATAATACTTGATCTAGACTTGAGAATTTGTAATATGTCCCTGAGGAAGAACGTCTGAGCTGGGACATATGGGTTGTTTATGAACAGAAAAAGAGAGCAGCTTGTCTAAAGGACCTGTGGTCAGAGGGATACAAAACACTATATGAACACAATGCTGTGACTGCTGAGTCTCAGGTGGCAAGGGCTTGCAGGCCAGTTTACAGAACTTAGTCAAGCATGTTAAGCATTTGCTTATGGATCTTAAGAGCAAAGGGAAGTCATTGAAGTGTTGTTTTTTTTTTAATTGGAAGATGACATGATTTTTCTTTGTATTTTCAAAAATAGTTTTGCTATAAAAATGTGGTCTAATAAGAAAAATTTTAATAATTTAAGTAAAAGTTAACAGTCTAGACTTGGTAAGATGGTGAAAAGTTTGGGAGACATGAATATTTAAGGAGAAAATCTGGTAGACATTATGTGGATTTGGAGTAGACCATGCACAATGAGATGGAGGAGTTTGGTATTGGGCATGATGATTCTGAAGTGTCTTTACATAAAAATGTAAATAGTTGTTGGAGAAGACCAATATGCAGATCTCAAGGTTGTAAGAGAGGTTAAGTGTTGAATATGGCTAAGATTGAACAGAATAAGGAAAAAAAGAAAGATTGACTGAGACTAAGCCATGCAAGAATTCAATCTGTAATGACTCACTAAAAATTATGAGTCTACTGAAAAAGAGAAGAGGCCAGGAAAGTTTTATTTTAAAAAGTTGTTATTGTAAGCTTTTTGAGAAAGCTGGAAAGATAAAAGTTTGGGATTCAGAATAGGTGACAAGATTGGTCTTAGAACGAGACTGGGTGGCAACTCTATTGTATCGGGAGCAGAAAGTAGAAGGCAAGGTTATCTGTAGAGGGAAAAGGAGGTGGGAGGGATCATTTTCAGAAATTTGAGAATAGAGATGGTTTGCAACGGTTCTCTAGAAGTGTAGGAGCGAGAGCTGCCCAGACGGAACCTAAAGAGGTTGCCACAGATTGCTGATGGTCCCATTCTGCCCTCTTGTGTGTGCTTTCTGCTGTTGTCATCAGCTGCTTGGGTGTAAACAAAGAGCAACGTGTAGTTAAACTCATTCGGCTGACTGTGTTTCAGATGGATACAATGATGAGTCAGAGAAACAAAAGGTTTAGGCTATGAATATTAATGTTAGTATTGCTAAATGTCAGATGTTAATGAGACTGATGAAAAGAGAGCCTTGATGGACTTGAAGAAATAGCATAAACACTGGACTGGAGGCTGTGGTAATTCCAATCTCAGTGATTTTATGATTCTCCAATTTATTTTTTGTCTGTTAGATTTTTATTATTATAAGAAAAATATAGTCATGTAATAATAAGGAAGTAATATTTTGAATATTATGAATACAGTACTATAGAGTGACTAAAAGCCATAATTTTCTATGTTAGTGCCTAATTATGTTGAAAAGTGATCATCTATTTAGTCATAAATTATTGATATCTACCTATCTATAGCTATCTAGTTAAAGGTACTTGTTCTCTAGGAGACTATAAAGATAATGCTTTAGAGTTAAATTTCTAACACTTTTTTTCTATATTTTGTATACATATCATAAATAGCAAAGATTCCATGAGCATAAATCATGACACTAGATCGTGTCATTATAAATTATTTGACATAGCTTTACTGGGGCCACCACTTTCATTTCCCCATTAGTCCCCCCCTTTCTTTCTGAATAACCACTGAATGTTTTTTATTTTATTTTATTGAGAGGAGGGAAGGCAGAGAGACAAACTTCCCTGCATGCACGCTGACCTGGATCCACTTGGAAAGTCCACTAGGGGACGATGCTTTGGCCACCTGGAGCTGTTGCTCCATCATCCGACAACCAAACTATTTTTTCGCACCTGTGGCAGAGACCATAGAGCCATTCTCAGCACCTGGGGCCAACTCACTAGAACCAATCAAGCCATGGCTGTGGGAGAAAAAAACAGATGAAAGAGAGAGAGAGAAAAGAGGGAGGGGTAGAGAAGCAGATAATTACTTCTCCTATGTGCCCTGACTGGGAATTGAACCCGGGACATCCACGCACTGGTGCTCTACTACTGAGCCAACCAGCCAGGGCACCATTGAATAGTAACCTTGAATTTTCATGCTATGTTATGTATAATCCCTAGAAAATTGATAAATTCTGAGTAGACGTTTAAATTAGAGGTTTTGAATGCATGAGAAAGTCTAAGACACTTGGATAAACATTTCAAATAAACTTATTTAGAAAACACAAATATATGTGTGATAATTTGTACAGACAATACAGAAACATTTAATTTATGTGTTAGGATATGTTTCAACTGCAAAATGCTTACTTAGCATTTTCTTTTGGGGGAATGAGGGTGCCCTGGTTTGAATAATAGTAGCTGGCTCTAACGTTCAAAACAATTAATATTTCAAATACATTAATAGAAGTTTATTTCTTGTTTATATAGTTCAAGGTGGGCGATTCTAGTTTTTGGATGGTCCTCCTTCATGTGGTTTTAGGGACTCCAAGCTCTTTCTGCTTTGCTGTGTTTTACCTCTTAGGATTACATGTTGTGATCTCATTCAGTCTACTGAAAATGAAGAAGAGTATGAGGAGGGAATTTTACACTCACTTCTTTTAAAGTCTTGACTCAGAAATGCTTCTTATCACTCCGTCTACTCTCTTTAGGCTAGACCTCATTCCTGTGACTCTGGCCCAGCTACAGAGGTGGCTGGGAAATGTAAAAGGTCTGTCAGAAACATTTTAATGTCAGGACAAACAGAGCTAAATATTGGGGTAAAATTTCAAATTTGCATATATTTTAAAGAGAAATAAAACAAGACACAGATTTTGAGTTTGTGGAGAGGTTACCTGGTCAACACCTCCCAGGACATCTGCTGATTATGTGTTTAGTGTTTAAGAAAATTTTGAGAATCACTGTTCTGAAAGATTGATTAAATTAATCATTGTATTTGGCAATAACTCCATCCATACTCACTGAAGTAGCCTTACCACACAATCCTCATACTTAGAATCCTTATAATATGAGAATTATTATTTCATTTTACCAGAAATAAGAGACTGAGAGTGTTTTAGAAAACTTTTCTGGGTCTTTCTGACTTCAAAGTTAATATTCTGCCAATAGTACATTTATGTATATGGACAAGGATGGTTCAGTGTCAAGATCCACTCAATGTCTGTTTGTTACATAGGTTTTTCTCAAGAAATTGCTATATTTTCGCTTTTAATAAAAATTTCTTCAGGGTAAAAATAAATATATTATTTTATCCTATCCAAAATTATATTCTCACTTGCTTTGACCACAAATATTTAATCTGTACATAAAGACTTTGGCTTAGTTTTTCAAAAAGAAACTTTAATTATATAATATGTGTTAAATATTTTGCTAGGCATTAAGAATAGAAATGTCAATAATATCAATAACATATTTCTCCGGTCCTCAAGCAAGGAGAGAGAGTGGGAAGGAGGGAGGGAGAGGTAGGCGGGTGTTCATACACAGTGTCTTAAGTGTGGAGGTGAAAATAGGGTAGGAATTTAAACTGAGTAGTGAGGATGCACGTCATATAGGAAGGTATATAATCCCAACCCTGGGGCCAGAGAAGACTCCAGAAAAAGGTAGCACCTACTGTGTTTAGTCGAGCAAGTGGAAATTATAAAAGGTATATGAAAAGAAAAGAGTATATTCCAGGAAAAATGTGCAGTAAATGCAAAAGCTCACAGTGAGAATACTGAAGGATTTGAAGGGAACTTAATATGCGTTGAGTGTAGACCAAGAAGAAATCTATTGAAAAATGAGACTAAGGGGTGGTCAGAGGGGCATTCTTCTATTAAATGAGTTATCTTGGAGCCTGACTTTGACTACTTCAGTCTCTCTGATTTGCTTCACATCCTTCCATTATATCTATATTAACTTATATGTCTTGGCAGCAATATAATTTGCTTCGCAGTGAGAGTTCCAGGAAATGTCCGTGTGACACCCTCTACCCCACATCCTGTGAAGCGATGTTTCCAATAAAGACACCAAATCAAGTCTTTCACATTTACAAGCAGTTCAGTTTATCATCCTACTTCTGAATCATTCTACTTTGAGATGAGACATATCTGAGATCAGACACTGTCACTGAAAACAAAAAATGAGATTTCAACAAACTGAAATTCAGTGTGTGCTACAAGGCAAGTAACAGAAACTATACAACTTTCAAAATGGAAAAATAATCTTTCCCTGACACACTTGCAGATATGAGCTCTGGGAAATATGTAAAAACACTTGCCTAAGCTTGACATGTTTAAAATCTAGTAATAGAGATGGCCTATGAACATATAATGTAAGTCATTGGTTTTGAAATTGGTGGGGTGAAACCATATGGAGGCAGAGGGGTACAGGTGTACAGGTGCATTACAGATGGTACAAGAGAGAACTAGAGTAGGAAAGACCCTAGAACAGAGATAAATATATTAGTTATTTCTTTGAGTTAACCCTTTTATAATATTGACTAAGTTTCAGTTAATTGTTGGCTTTTATGAATTTATTTTTGACAATTTTGGCCTGGACAATAACATTTAATTGAGATTTTTAATGTTCTATTTTTTAATTTTTAAAATTTTTTTTATTTATTCATTTTTAGAGAGGAGAGAGAGAGGGCGAGAGAGAGACAGAGAGAGAGAGAAGGGGGGAGGAGCTGGAAGCATCAACTCCCATATGTGCCTTGACCAGGCAAGCCCAGGGTTTCGAACCGGCGACCTCAGCATTTCCAGGTCGACGCTTTATCCACTGTGCCACCACAGGTCAGGCCTAATATTCTATTTTTTAAATAATTACATCATCCCAAAAATATTTGGGTGAAGGATGTATGGTAACAATCTAATTTATCCTCCAAACTCTGAGCTTAAAAGGACCAGGTCACATAATGAATAATCAGCTCTTCCTTACTCTTTATGATGCACTTTTTGTTGCTTATTAAACCCTTATATAAACTTAATATGGTTTGATTCTGGGGTGTCCTGTTCAAAATCCTCTGTACTATTTAAGTTTTACCACTTTATTTTAATACTAGATGGTATTTGCATAGCTTTATTGCTCTCCTTTTCCCAGTATTTATCCAGTTATTATTTAGTGTTTATTTTCCCAATGATGCTAAAAAATAAAACTCAGAAAAACTGATTAAATTGAAACATGTATGTTTTATTTATAAAAAAAGGTTAAATAACTTTTTTTCCATTGGAAGACTATTATTTCGTACTCATTTTTCAAGGGTTTTGTTTTAGTAATACTTGTTTTCTTCCTCTTCTCTATCTCCTAAGATCTTTATATCTTTCTGAAATGCAACTTTCAAAGATGAAGTTATTTGACTGCTATTTTATTTCACTTTTGTTACCAGATTAAAGTATTTTAACAGTAAATACTGTTAAAATAAAAAATTATTAAAGTGATCATTTCGGTGAATTGAATGAAAGAATTTACTGCTTTTCAAACTTAAAATCTCAAGATATTTTATCTACCTAAGATCTGTAAAGGATCATGAATTTTATGAACCCAGTAATCTAATGTCAAAGAAGGCATAGCATAGAGATTTTCTAGAAATCACTTGCTGGTTAGTTGCAGAATCAATATTCACCTCAAGTCACTTCAGCATTAATTACTTTTAATAAATCACTGGGACATAACACAGCATTAAGAGCATGTGTGGTGGCCTGACCAGGTGGTGGCATAATAAATACAGTGTTGGCCTGGGAAGCTGAGAACCCAGGTTTGAACCCCAAGGTTACTGGCTTGAGTACAGGTTCATTTGGCTTGAGTGTGGGGTTGCTGGCTTGAGTGTGGGATCATAGACATGACCCAATGGTCACTGGCTTGAGCCCTAGGGTCACTGGCTTAAACCCAAGGTCACTGGCTTGAGCAAGAGGTCACGGGCTTGGCTGGACACCACCCCCCCACCCCAGTCAAGGCACGTATGAGAAAGCAATCAATGAATAACTAAGGTACTGCAATTATGAGTTTATGCTTCTCATGTATCTCTCTTTCTGTCTCTCTCTCTCAAATAAATAAATAAATAAATAAATAAATAAATAAATAAATAAATAAATAAAAAGAAAGAGAGACTGCATGGTGAAGTCAGACATCTAAATTAAAAAGGTATTGCTGCCATTTAGCTTTATTTAGTCTTTTGTAAGTTGGGCATAAAAGGGTGTTTATAAGAAGTAAATGAGATCATGCAGACATAGTGGTTTTATGCTTGATATATGGAAGCATTCTTACAAGTTAGCTATTATCAGTAATACCATCAAAAGAGGGTTATCAATTGGGCTTATTTTGTACTTACATATATACTTTGACAACTTTAAATTATGCTATATTTTTCTTCAAATCTATAACATATTTCTTCAAATCTATAACATAGTAGGTTAATAATTTTAAATGACATTATCAGATTCTAGATGTTAGATTCCTTCTTTGAAATTAAAGCTGAACTTCTAACCGGAGAAAATTGAAGTAATTATATGGAAAATGAAACCATCATGAGTATAATAAATAAGTGATATCATCTTATTTTTGAACACTGACTAAATGCTTTTTCCCAATATTTTCAAAGATTTTCAATTTATACATTATAATATGGTTATAACACTGTAAAATTTTATTTGAAGATTTCTCAAGCAAAACCACTATTGCTATTGGTAATTGACTTTAGAATAAATTTTGCTGAGGGATAGGATATAGTATTACATTCTGTTATTTACTGCATGTCAAAGATTGGATGAATTTATTTGAAAATTTTAGTTTCACTTCCATTCAAGCTGGCAGGACAGGTAAATGAGACACTCGCATCCTCCCAATGAGAATTACAACTAAACTACAGAACAACCATCATTCAGAACCATCTGAAATCTAGACGAATAAAAGTCCTACAGTTGGAATTAAGAAAGAAACCATATTAGACTGAGAAGAGGTGCGAAGACAGGGAACAATATTGTCCCACACCCATGTGTGGCGGATAAATCGGGATAGATCTCTTGGGGGCAGAGGCACCCCCAGTGGAGCCAGGGGTCTCAGCCCTATTCCAGACCCCCATGCCCAGGGTTCCAGTGATGGAAGATAAGTTCCCATATTTGTTACTGTAAAAGCCAGTGGAGATTGAGGCTGAGTGAAACAGAGAGCTCCTGGAGTCCTAGGCAGTTTCTCTTAAAGGGTCTGCACACAGATTGACTCTGACTCACTCACTCTGAGCTCCAGCAGGGGAATAACAGCGAGAAAAGCACCAGGACAGAGTGGGAGGAACTGAAGTGTCTGGCAGCAGAGCTAGAACTGTGGGGGTGCCTCTTTCTCAGACAGAGTGCTGGCAGAGGCTTTGTTCCTTTTCTGAGCCCTCCCCCACCACAGAACCAGTAGGTGGGCCATATCTGAAAATCCATCAACCTGGCTAACACTGTCTGCTCCACCTGGTGATTCCCTGAGACCCGGCCCAACCAAACTTGCAGGTCCACCCTAGCTGTTTCCAGTGCCCTTTCCATACAAATGACCTGCCTTGGCTCACTCTTCAGATTTTCCTAAAATCACACAAACAAGCAATATCTGGCCTTAGTGTACCCTGTATGTCTCACTAAATGACCCCAGCACTAGCAGCAGCTGGTCTTGGTCCACAGCTTGGCCTCTCCTGGGCACCTCTAAGCCCAGCACAAGTTATAGCCACCTGCAATTTGCTCTGTAGCTCATGTGACATGGTGCTGGGCAGAACACAGGCAGTGGCTGACCTTGGTCTTCACCCCCAGGGAAGCTCCAGAACTAGCACACCCAGCAGACAGCTCCAGACCACAAGGAAATACCACCCAACCACCTCCACAGTGACACACACATGTGGTGGATCAGTGGGCACCAGACCCCCACCGAAGTAAGACCTGCTCTGTGGGGCGGGCCCCTGAACAGCTGATTTCCCACAGGGTAGTTGGTGGTCACAGCCAGTCCTTGCAGCAGATCAGCCTGGGGGTAAATTTCCCCCACTGACAGGCCAATAGCAATCTAAATTCAACTACACCAGGATGGGGTACACAGGCCACATGAGGTGGTTGGGCAGCGCAGCTAGTGTGCCCAGCTTGGGTGATCAGGAAGGCTGTGCCACTGCGCCCTACAGGACACCTTCTACACAAGGCCAGTTTACCAAGCCTGGGAGATGTAGCAGCTCTACCTAATACAGAGAGGCTGATGCTTTCCTAAAGCACTTAAGAGGCACTTTACATAGTACTAAGTTTGGAGAAAATGGGTGACAAAATATTCTTTATTTGTCAGAAGTGTAATTGGAGGAGTTTCTTTAGTTACTAGTGATAACATCTAATTAAATACTGCTCTTTAATTTTCTTGAAGGAAAACTGGACAGAAGATAGATTTAAAATTTTTGAAACAAAAAATTAAAAACAAACCTGATTTTTTGTTAAGAAAGGTGACCTTAAGCAATAGAGGAAATTAGTAAAATTTGAAAAGGAAGTTAACTTTGATGTATTGATAGGTACAGAAAATATTCTATTGTATACATGAACATAACTCAAGAAGAAACCAAAAGCTTATTTTATGTGTTTTAAATTGTCCAGGACTTCTAAAACTCACTAACTGGAGTAGAGGAGTCATTTTTCTTTTCTTCCTTTAACTTGGATGCCTCCAGGGTTTAATTTTTAAAGATGTGTTTATTCATGAATCAATATACATTTTTTAATTCAGAAAGGTATATTCATTTCTATGTTTTTTGCACCATTATTTATAATAGCCAAGATATGTAAGCAACCTAGGTGTTCATCAATAAATGAATAGGTAAATAAAATATGGTATGTATATATGAATATTACTTAAGTATAATTGAGTATTACTCAGCAATAAAAAGAAATAACATCTTAACATATGCAGCAACATAGATGGACCTAGAAGGTATTCTGCTAAGTGAAATAAGTCAGAAAAAGACAAATACTGTATGGTATCACTTGTATGTGGAACCTAAAGAACAAAACAAGTGAACAAATAAGTAAACAAAAACACAAAGAAACAGACCCACAGATATAGAGAACAAACTGATGGTTGCCCAAGGGGTGGGAGTACAAGGATGAGTAAAGAAAACAACATTTATTTTTATTTTTTATTTATTTTTTATTAAGTAAGAAGAGGGGAGGTAGAGACAGACTTCTACATGTGCCCAAACCAGTAGCCACCTGGCTAAGCCTCTACCAGGCTATACTCTGCCCGTTTGGGCTACTGCTCTGTTGCTTGGCAAAGGAGCTATTTTATAGGGCCTGAGACTGAGGCCATGGAGCCATCTTCAACACCTGGGGCCAACTTTGCTCAAACCATTTAAGCCATGGCTGTGGGAGAGGAAGAGGAAGGAAAAGATGGGGAGGGGTGTAGAAAAGCAGATGGTGGCTTCTCCTGTGTGCCCTGACTGGGAATCGAACCCAGAACTTTCACACATGGGGCTAATATTCTACTGCTAAGCCAACCAGCCAGGGCTACAAAATTTATTTTCTTTTTTTTTTTTTTTTTTTTTTTTTTTTTATTTTTCTGAAGCTGGAAACAGGGAGAGACAGTCAGACAGACTCCCGCATGCGCCCGACCGGGATCCACCCGGCACGCCCACCAGGGGCGGTGCTCTGCCCCCCAGGGGGCGGTGCTCTGCCCATCCTGGGCGTCGCCATATTGCGACCAGAGCCACTTTAGCGCCTGAGGCAGAGGCCACAGAGCCATGCCCAGCGCCCGGGCCATCTTTTGCTCCAATGGAGCCTTGGCTGCGGGAGGGGAAGAGAGAGACAGAGAGGAAAGCGCGGCGGAGGGGTGGAGAAGCAAATGGGCGCTTCTCCTATATGCCCTGGCCGGGAATCGAACCCGGGTCCTCCGCACGCTAGGCCGACGCTCTACCGCTGAGCCAACCGGCCAGGGCCAAAATTTATTTTCAACAAAAATAAAGAAGAAAATAAAGGTAGATTTTTTTGATAATAGTCAATATTCTTCTAATCCTAATTTTTTAAAGGTTTAGATCACAGTGAATTTTAAAATTTTATTCAAAAATTTTAATATACATTGAAATCAGTAAATCCTTTTTAATAGATTTAATAAATATTCTATCAATGGATTTGTTAACAGTAAACATTTATATTTCTAGAAATACCTCTATTATATTGTGAAGGCTCTATACACCAATGCACATGATTTGCTAGCATTTTATTTAAAATTATTACAATTTTACTTATAGAGAAAACTAATATAAAGTTAGTTTTATATTATTGTTTTTCCAGATTTTGGTAGTGGATTGTTAATTATACAAAATAAATTCTGTAAATTTCAGTAATTTTTAACTTCTAGAGCTCTTTATAAGGTATACATACTTTTTTATTTAAAAATATGATATTAAACTATCTAACCCTAAATCTATGTAGGAGTAATACTTATTTTATATTTTTAATAGTTTATATTGTATTTATTTACATAGTTTGGCTTTCGACTGTGATTAAATTGATATTTTTTTCCAGAAAATTAACACATCAAGGGTGGTGAGTTCATCATAATAACAATGTGATGAGGAGGAGGAGGAGGAGATGGTGATAAAGTAGCAGCAGTTGTTGGTGACTCCTCTGCATGGTGTTTAAATTTCTTGGCACTGTTTTAAGTGCTTCATATATGTGAACTCAACACAATATTCCTACTCCTGATACAGTTAAAAATATTCTTTAAAATTATAAAGATTAAAAAAGCATGTTAATAATAGGATTTGGATATTTTAGCTCAAAAACCATTTATCTAAATTTGTGAAAATATTTAATTGTATAATATGTATGATATACATATACTATATGTTTGTGTTATTTATTTTTTATTTTTTGTGATAGAGAGAGGGACAGACAGGGACAGACAAAAAGAAGGGAGAGAGATGAGAAGCATCAATTCTTTGTTGCAGTACCTTAGTTGTTCATTGATTGCTTTCTCATATGTGCCTTGCCTGAGGGACTACAGCTGAGCCAGAGACCCCTTGCTCAATGCAGTGATTTTGGGCTTCAAGCCAGAAACCTCTGGGCTCAAGCCAGTGACCTTGACCTTCAAGCCAATGACCTTTAGGCTCAAGCCAGTGACCATGGGGTCATGTTTATGATCCCACGCTCAAGCCAGCGACCCCACACTCAAGCCGGCAACATTGGGGTTTCAGACCTGGGTCCTCAGCATCCCAGGCCAATGCTCTATCCACTGCACCACTGCCTAGACAGGCGTGTGTATTTCTTTTTAAAAAGTTGTGTGTGGCCCTGGCCAGTTGGCTCAGCAGTACAGCGTCGGCCTGGCGTGTGGGGGACCCGGGTTCAATTCCCGGCCAGGGCACATAGGAGAAGCGCCCATTTGTTTCTCCATGCCCCCCCCCGCCTTCTTCTCTGTCTCTCTCTTCCCCTCCCGCAGCCGAGGCTCCATTGGAGCAAAGATGGCCCGGGCGCTGGGGATGGCTCCTTGGCCTCTGCCCCAGGCGCTAGAGTGGCTCTGGTCGCGGCAGAGCGACGCCCCGGAGGGGCAGAGCATCGCCCCCTGGTGGGCAGAGCGTTGCCCCTGGCAGGCGTGCCGGGTGGATCCCAGTCGGGCGCATGCGGGAGTCTGTCTGACTGTCTCTCCCCGTTTCCAGCTTCAGAAAAATACAAAAAAATAAAAAATAAAAAAATAAAAAAAATAATAAAAAAAATAAATAGTTGTGTGTGAAAGTGCAGAAGGGATCAAAACACAGTATGTAAAATCACTTATTTTACATTGGAAGTTACTAATATTTTTGTGTTTTCTTTTTGACTTTGACAGTATTAAATTAGATAATATTAAAATACTTAGCATATTTACTATTTTTGTTAATAACAGATATATTGGTTTTCTGATCCATAAATATTCTTATCTTTCTGAAGCTCTCTCAAAAAATGATAAAGTGTTTTATAATAGGTTATTAAAAAAAATCAACTATTAGTGTCTTAATAGAGAAACCAAAAAAGCAAATTAAAAAGTGGTTCTCTCTTTTACCTCCTTGGTTAACAAAAATATATCTATCCAGACTCTGTGGTTGCGAAAAGACAGCAATGTAGATTGTCTGAGACTCACTCACCCATCTTCTTGGTCTCTGGTACGATCCCCAGCAGATATTCTAAATTCAAGTTTACATTGATGTGTACAGCTTCTAGCTCCACTGCTGTCATATATTGACCACTCTACTCAGACTCTGCTGCCCTGGGGTGAGACGTGGTGCTCCCAATCAGCATTTGTCTCTACTGGACAAATATTCCTGTTCCGCAATTATTACATTTTTCTTATAACGATTATGTTGTCCCAAATACCATGCTTCACTGTCTACTCTTAGATACTGCTTTGGTGTTTTCTGGAAGTTATTAGAAAGGTATTAGGAGAAACAGAAGTATGGACAATGTAGTTGAAAACCAAGAAATAAATTAGGCATCTGACAAAACCTGCAAGGACTAATTAGTTACAGTTAGGATTTTAAATGACATCTCAAGCTTCAAGAATGTTATCTTCAAAGAATTTCAGCAGGAAAATGACTTATTTTTCAGTTTTTTAAATAGATAACTTTATGTGATTCTTAGATAATGAAACTATGGGATTGGAGGACGAGAAGAACAATTGGGAATGTAATGTGGGAAGCCCTGATCAAGAAATAATAGTAGTTGGGAGTAGCTTGGCAGTTTTAAGTATGAATAAATAAATATGAGGTAAATGTTTTGGTATAATTGACAGGACTTGGTATTTTGTTGAAAGGGATAGTGATTGGAGAGGAAGGTATAGTAGGTCCCCACTATCTTTTATGAGCCACATGTTGCACAGATGTTCTGTTGGAGAACAATAGATAGAAGTAGAAGGAAAACCAAGAGTTTAATTTAGATACATTATTTAAAAATTTCTGGAGGGCTCCTAGTGGAAATGTTAAATAAGCATCCATGTGCATGTGTGTGTTTGGTGTGAAACCCTGGGCTTTTATAGGTCCAGAAAGAAATTGTTGAAAGTGATCAACAGTTAGATGGTAGCTAAAGCCACAGAAGTCCAGACGTGTATTACAGACAAACCTGGAAGAAGCCCAACATTTTTTTTTTTTTTTTTGTATTTTTCTGAAGCCCAAAACGGGGAGAGACAGTCAGACAGACTCCCGCATGCGCCCGACCGGGATCCGCCCGACTGGGATCCACCCGGCACGCCCACCAGGGGGCGACGCTCTGCCTCTCCTGGGCATCGCTCTGTTGCGACCAGAGCCACTCTAGCGCCTGGCGCAGAGGCCAAGGAGACATCCCCAGCACCCGGGCCATCTTTGCTCCAATGGAGCCTCGCTGCAGGAGAGGAAGAGAGAGACAGAGAGGAAGGAGAGGGGGAGGGATGGAGAAGCAGATGGGCGCTTCTCCTGTGTGCCCTGGCCGGGAATCGAACCCAGGACTTCTGCACGCCAGGCCGACGCTCTACCACTGAGCCAACCGGCCAGGGCCAAGAAGCCCAACATTTAAAGGTCAAATATAGAGGAGAGGATAGTAGAAGAAACAGAAAAAGTGGTGAGAGAGGGAGAACAGGCTTGGTGTCACACAGACCTGGGAAAGTAAGGCTTCCCCAAAGGCAGGAGTGCTTAGTGTGAAGTGGTGCTGATAGGGCAATACTTAGAAGGCACATGAAACAGATATCAAAGTCTGTAGAAAAAGAAAGAAGTGGAAGTTGTTTTTTCTTGCTTAGTCTTTGCATTTGTATCTGTGGTTATAATTGTCGATGCAAATTATATTAGAATATTCTTTATCTCTATCTTAAGTCCTGTCAAATTTTATTCCTCCTATGTGAGTTTACTTGATATTCATATATTTTCATATTGTGTATGAATAAAACTTAATGAAAATTTTTTTAAAAAATAGCTAAGTGTACTTGAAGTCTAAGAGAATGCTTTGGCTATTATATTGAATGACTTCCAAAAATATTTGAACCTTAAATAGAAAGTGAAAAATGCAATTATTTAGTTGATATAGATGCTCCCCTAATTTATTATCATCTCAAACTTTTAACAGATTTTATTGAGCAATGATTGTGACTAGGCACCTTGCTAGGTGCTGGACCTACTGAGATGAGTAACATGGAGAGCGTTTATATAAACAAAATAGAATGAGACCCCCCTGGTTTGCTACAGCTGTGGAAAGCTGTTCATCAATCATCCAGAAAAGCCACTGGGGGGTTCCACAGACTTTTGGGATCCTTTGAGCCGAACTCATTGACAGAAAAGTGGAGGCGGAGTGGGTCCTGGGGAGGGTGAAATTGATAGATGGGTTTTCGTTTTCTTGTATTTTCAGGGCTGATTGAATCATGTTGCCTTCTCTGTCAGTACTGAATCACGTTGACAGGACAGTTTGTGCTCCATTTGTTTTCTCTTGTTTGACATTGGCCTTTCCCTGATTTGTCATCTCAAACGCTGACCAGGTCGTTCTACTCTGTAATTGCCATCGCTACAGACTGGCTTTTTATGAAGCAGAACAATCATAGCAAAGAAAGAAAGGCTTAATTTTTCTTGAGGTGAAGACATGGTAGGAGTGTTGTTTTTAAAAATAATTCTTAAAGAGCTCTCTTGACATTCATAAAAAATGTGGCTTAAAAACATACATTTGGCATATATAAAACATATGCATATGTATACACACACAAAGGTCTCTATGATATTTATGCTTCAGGACAGCACAGGACTCGTCTTAATTGTGGACGTAATGCTATGGAACATGAAGAACACAGGTTTAGGAGTCAACCTTAGGTTCAAACGCTAGTTCTGCCCTTCTTCCTGTGTGGTCTCAGGAAGGCTATTGGATCTCTCTGTATCTCAGTTTCCTCATCTGTTACATTGTGATAATAGCTTCCTCACTGACTTGTGAGGATAAAACGAGGCAGCGTGTCTGCCACCTAGTACACCACTAGCTTTATACTTCCTCCAATTTTTTTTTAAAAATCGTACTTTAAATTTGTTCTTTGTTTCTCTGAACCTGCTTTCAACATTATTTTTAAAAAGAGTATACTGTAATTTGGAGCTGATTCTAATTTTGAAATTAATGAGTACCTATCAATGATATAATACACTTTTACATACATATTTTAATGTATTACTGTTTAAAGGTGTTTTTGGTCAGCTTACTTTGTGAGCACAAGTAAATGATAAAGATGAGGAGGAAAGCAGAAATGTGACTGTAGGAAGAAATGATTAATTTCTTTGGTAAATGTGACAAAATTTTCATGACTTTTGATATGATGATTCTATTTTTACTAAGAAAGCTACATAAGTAGTAGTAGTTTAGTAAAATAACACTTTTATTCTAGTGGATTATTTGAAACCAGTGGGGTTGGAAATAACAATTTACTGGTTGGTATACATCAAGGAAAGATGTGATCCGTGAACAAATGGCCCAACTGAGGAAGGTGATTATAGGCAAACCCTTAGATTCACGGAGAACTAGAGTAATGGGTTAACTAAGACTGAGAATTGCTTTCAATTATTGGGAAAGTATATTTTACTTCTTGCTGAGATGATTTTTAATGTCTGTGGATACTTCAGATTTGGGGGGGCCTGTGTGATAAAATTTTATTTTTTCGGTACTGTGCTATCTTCAAGTTAGTTTAATAAATTCTTTTTGGAGGTTTTATTTGTTGCTCTCCCATTCCAAGTATAATAGAATTGACATAGATATTAGTTAAAGTGTATGTTTGTGAATTTCTAGAGGTGTGTGGTTGGGGAAGGAAACATCAAGAGTTAGGAAATGTAGAGGTTTCTGACTTTATTCCGTCAAATGGAGTGTGTAATGGTTGTCCCTTGAAAGAGGGCTCACTTTTAGGAAAATCATTGTACATTTTTACATATAATATGAGCTTACCATTTCAGAATATAGTATCAGGATTTTATACTATGCTTTAATAATATGATACAACTGAAAATTCTAATGAGTGAACAAACTGGGAGATTTTGTTAAAAGGCATGTGTTGCTATGGTAATTTATAATGTGTTTTCTGAACAGAAACAAGTAGAATATTACTACTTCAATAAGACCAAAGAAAAGGTCATGTCAAATCTGTGTTGCACTAAAAAGGAAAAGGTTGCAAAAAACATATTTTGCAGGTGATAAATGAATACTATTTGTGATACCATGTGACAACTTAGATTTATTTTGATCCTCAAAAATAAATGCATTAGATATTCTTCTTGTTAATCCCATCATTGTGATGATTATGTCCAGTACGTTTCTGGATACAAATGAGATGGTTGGACGTGATGAATGAAGCCCTGATTGGAATATTGTGATAATGACCACACTGTTCTTCCTGTCTTACAACCCCACATTTTCCTGTTTCAGTTCATCTTGTTACTCATCACCATTTTTGTCTTTCTGTGGCTGCCTATACAATCCCACTGCTTCCAAACCTTTCCCGATTTCTCTGTGAATGTGCAAGGGGTAGCTCCTGGCACCATTTCACACTCTTCTCTCAGGTGTGTCCTCGTGGCCTCTTGATATCATCAACAAATCGTTCGAGGACCACCGTGCCTTCCCTCACCATAGCTGGAAACGATGCCAGCTATCTCTGCCTTCTCTTCATCCTCCTTTAGATTGCCTTTGTTTTCAATTGCTCCTTAGACGCTAGTGACAATTTAGCCACTTACCATATAACTTTGAGGTGTTATTTAACCTCTTTGGGCCTCATTTGCCCTATTTCTGGAGCAATGAAATTGTATTAGAGTTTGATTAATTTGGGGTGGGGGACATATGGTCTTGACTACTCAAGTCTGCCATTAGTGAACATAGGTAATATGTAAAGGAATGGGCTTGACTGTTCCGTAAAACTTAATTTACAAAAACAGGCGGTGAGCCAGATTGAGCCTGTGAGTCATAGTTGGACAACCCCGGGGGTATACTGAAATCTTCGAGATGCCTTCCAGTGCTAAGATTTGATGAGACAATAAACAGCCATTTCTCTTCCTAACATCAAATGGCTCAAGTTTTCCCTCAAAGTATAATATATTTTCATACGATATTACCCCGTTGTCATCGATGATAATGGGTGATTTTAGCCTTGCACTCTCTCTCCCTGGGACACTTCACATGGCTGTGGGGAACTTAACACTTATTCTGTCAGTATAGGCAATGCAGTTCCACAGAAGGTTACTGTGACCAGAGCAGAAACTGGACACAACCTGGCTGTTGATTTCCTCCATACTTTTCTTTCTTGGTCAAATTTGCTTCCTGAGATAATAGGATAGGGTAGAATTAATGATAATGTCAGCAACTCAGTAAATATCACTGTTTGTATGATTAATTAATATTAGGAGTGCACAATTATCTTTGACAGACATCTTCATAGAAGAAATATCTTTCGGATATCTGCCATTGTTTCTCCAATCTTTAATAAAATCTGTAGCTCCTTTGCAGAACGTAGCAATAAAAGTACTCAATCTTGGATTCAGAGAACCCTGGCTTGATTTACATTTTGCTTCAGTAGAAAATGAAGGTGGGGGGGGGGATGCCCTTATTTCATTGTGCTTTCCCATGCAGTCATTTTTATTCACCTTTGATCTACCATGAACACTCTCTGATAGCTCTCCACCATATCCAATGCTTCCACATGCACTGGGCCAGAGCATCTTCTTTTTGGGAATGTAGTTACTAAGTAGAACAAAAGCCTGCATATCTTTGCCTCACTGTTCCTGCAGTTATCTTTCAAATCTTTGTGTAAAGGGCGCTGAGAGTCTGTCTGCAGTCTTACCTTTAAACACAAAAATCCTATATCCAAGTAGTTGCATCACTGTTATTGACTGAAGGTTTATCTGATGATTTCTTTATACCTCTATTCTATCTGACTTTCATTTCCTTAATAAGAAAGTTTAGAGTTCCATATCAGGCTTTCTTACATATTTGTTGTTTGCCTCCAAAATTTCCTGTTCTAGTAGGTTATCCTACATGATTTTTTTTTTTTTTTTACACATCCACTGTTTAGAAACTTTTTATCTGTCTGGATCTACATTCATTAATAGAGAATTGGTCTGCCCAGAAAACATGAATTTGTATTCCTGTTGTCAAATCTACTGGGTACAGGCTAGGACCCCAGAAGTAGCAAGTCATCAGAGGCATTGCGACATTTTAGTCTAGCTGATCCTGCTACAGTGTGATGTACTTACTGTCAATATAAACGAAACATGTTTTGTTCTTGTAACTCCAGATTCTCAGATGGATATGAGGCCTGCTTTAGAGAACTTGATTCCTGAGAAAATGTGCTCTTGACATGTGAGTTAGGGAATAAGAATTCCCATCACAGAAGACTTCCTCACTGGGCATAAAAGGCTCTTTCACAATTTCTTTTAATAACCAGTGTAAGGTACTTTTCTCCACCGAGGAAGAAGGAAGGGGCGCAGCCACCAACTGTGGATAAGCAAAAGCTTTATTGAATACAGTGCTTCTCGGACAAGATTCACTGGCCTGGGAGATGGAGGTCAGGAAAATTGCATGGAGAGACCATGTGGGGCAAATTTCAAGGGGTCCTCTAGGGTGGTCGAGCTAATATGACGTAGCAAAATCTCACTGGCTGACAGACAGTCATTCTTTTCCAAGGGACTCTTGGGAAGTTTCTTTTGGCGTGCATGAGTGTGGGCAGTTCTAGCCAAAGTTCCTGGGTCTGGGTTCCTCACGTGACCTTTCCCCATTGCTGACCATCTTATAACCAGCTTGCCTTGGTTCACAGTGTGTTAACTGTCAGAAACCCTGGAAAGCCATGGATTTAAAGGCTATTATGCAGAACCACTATCAGTAGAGACAACTCAAAGAATATGAAGCCACTGTGTAACTACAGCCTTTGGCGATGATAACTCAACCTTAACTGTCAGGAACACATTTCTGTAATGTGAAGTGCACCTCTAGTGATGCCACGTTTGATATACCTACTCACTCAACCTTGAAATTCTGGAGTTAACTTTGACTTGCTCTTCTTAATTTCTGTCAGTAAAAATTGGCCCAGAGACTCCATCACTTTTTTTTTATATTCCAATATAGATCTCCAGTCTGTGCCCTCCTGTCCATTTTCACAGCCGGGGCACCCAACATGCTTGTTCAGTGAATATCTAATTAGGGTTGACTATGTGACAGCCTCTGTACTGGATGTTGGAGATACGAATGTTAACAGAATGAACAATATTTGCTTTGTGAGTCTTCCCTTCTTTCATTATGTCTTTCTTTAACTGTGTGGCATCCATCTCATGTTTTAGCCTCCTCCCCCTAGAGTCTATCCCTCAGTAGTGCCAGCATTGTTCCTCTGAAAAACTATTTAGATTATTTCACATGCTGTATTCAAATGACTATCCTCAGCTTTGTAAGTGCCAACCTTGGCAGTCGTGGGTACTCCTAACGGCCTCAGCCAGATCTGCCTTTCCACCTTCATTTCCTGTCTGCCATTGCTGTTCTGCTGTCACACTGGGCCAAAGATGCTCTTAGACTAGGCAGAGATAAGCTTATTGTGGCTCTCTGTGGCTTTCCATTTAGTCATTGTGCCTAAAACACTATACTCTCATTTCTAAAGAATTTGAATTCAGTTCTGTGAAGGCAGTTGTCTTCACCTCCACAGACAGTTAATTTCTTCATCTGTAACTCATAGAAAAGTTTAAAACATGCTTTGAAAAAGTGGTAATTAAAGAATTCAAATTGTTTTATGCTTTGTTTTTTATTGCCCAGCTTCATCCCATTAAATTGTTTTCCTCTTGAAGGCAAAAAATATACAGTGGTACCTTGAGATATAAATTTAATTCATTCTGTAACCAAGCTCGTAAGTCAGTCAACTCGTATGATATATCAAACTGCCAATGCTAAACCTGTGCGCCAATGTGCCAACTAGCGGCAGCTTCCCAAATCACTACTCGTATCTCGGAATTTTGCTTGGATCTCAAACAAAAATACGGACTGAGTCGTAGCTCGTATCTTAAAAAAAGTATGTTGGTCTGTTCGTATCTCAAGGTACCTTCTTCACACTAAACAGGAGGTTGCTGAATAAAAGAAGAAATGAATAGAGCAGAAGAGATTCTGTGCTTTACTTTAAAAAGGAATATTCATAGGACTATAAATATTACTTTAAGAAAGTTTTACCTTAATACTCTTTTGACCATGTTAAATATGATATCACTGAATCTATGAACCTCAATGACAAAATCAAAACCAAGGGGAAAAAATTATCATTTAAAATCATATACAAAGAAGTTATTTGTGTCCAATAATTTTACTATCTAGACATAGCTTCAAATAAGGTTTTAGGAAATCTAGTATTGTTCAACACGGTTATTGAAAAGAGCAACATTCTTCTTGAAGGAAATATGCATAAAGATATTTATAACCTGTGTGGTGATCACCAGAGAGAAAGGGGCCTGAGGGGGGAGCAGAAGAACTAAAAGGAGGGATAAATGGTGATGGAAGGAGACTTCCTTTGGGTGGTGATCATACAATATGATATACAGATGATGTATTATAGAGTTGTACACCTGAAACCTATAGAACTTTATTAACCAATGTTACCCCAATAAATTCAATAAAAGTTTGCAAAAGATATTCATAATGTTAGCAATATAAAATCTAATATTGTTCTTTAACTTGGTTTCATGCTATCCTCTGTAGAATTTAGGGTCTCGCCACTAAGAGTTTTAATAGTATGCAAAAGAAAAATCGTGTTTCCAAAACTGTCTAAAAGTGAGCATATAAGATGACTCCAGAAGGAAGAGATTAAGTGATCACATGCTTGATGTGTGAATAAACTCATGTAGGGAACCACCAGTTCTCAGGCATCCTCAGGGAATGTGGTACATAGGCTCAGACTTGCCCAGATCTTTAAAATATTGTCATTTTCCCAGATGTTACTAAATTTGGAGAAAAAAAATACACATTAATGGATCTTAACAAATAATTGAAGCTATTTAATTTTATGAGGTAGAAAAGAATCAAAAGAACAGGATCAATTTTATATGAAGTACAGTCATTTTGAGGCAAAAAAGCCACTATTAAGATCTCTCAAGCTTGTGAATTTGTTGTACAGCTTGTTTTAGAGCAGCAAGTTTAAAGAAACAATCTAAGAGTAAGGTTAAGGTTATGGTCTGTCTAAATAAATGCTGTGAATAGTCCTTGTAATGAACAGATATAAGTAAAGGAAAGAAGAGTGTGACTAGTTATGTTTAGAGCAAATATGAATATAAAGATCTCCAGTTTTCAAAAACAGCTGTTGATTTGAAAGAGTACATTGGTGAAAATATATGCATATTTATAGAATTTTTCAGCTCACTGGTAACGGCAAGTAAAAGTTCAGTACCACAATTCAGAAACATACATATATTAGGAAAAACAAAAAACAAAAAACCTTCAGAGGTCAAAAAGAGATGTCCTCTCTCCTATAAATGAGTCATATAAGTAGTGTTCTTGCTTGTACCTGCTCTAGTTAACCTTCACTTCTGTGTAGATAAAAGTGTGGGAGAGGAACAGACTTTTCTCGATCCTGAAGATTCTTCTGGTTGGTCTAATAGTAAAAAAGACAGATTAACAAGAGTTTAATACAAGTTTAATACATACATATGTGTGGGAACCCAGTCTACAGGAAAGGGTCAGAGACCCCAAATGCAGGAGAGATTCAGAGACAGAAGGTGAACATAGGTGTATAAGACATCCTAGGGATGAGGTAAAGTGCCTTGGGGGCTTCAAAGGGTCATTGCAGAATGATTAAACAACAACAACAGCAGCAGAACTTTAATAAATGGAAGTTTTTCCTCCCTATAGATAGGTCAAAAGAAGTTATCTCTGATAATATCTTATGGGCAACACCCATAATTTAAATTCTTCTAGGTAGTTAATGTGGAAAGTAGAAGTTTCTCTTGAGCTTGTGGCTAAAGTTGCCTTTAGCTCAAAAAAGTCTCCATACCAGAGGCACATTGTGGGATGACTCATCCTAGACCCTCACCAAAGGTTTCATTACATGAATTTGCTATTATACCAATGGGAAATACCTAGGGCAAGTGATTATTTCCCTGTATTTAAGAGCATGGGATATTAAGACAACAACCCACAGGTATAGTTTTCTATAACACCCCATTGTGAATCTGGGAAATTTGATTATCATATTAGAAACTGTGTGGAGAAGGTAGTGGACAGAAAACTTAACTGAAGATCACAGTGCCAGTGTTAGATCCTATGATGGATAGACATTGCTTGTCATTTGACACAGAGGATGCAACATAGGAGAAGTACACTACACTATAGCTGCTATGGTAAAGTGGGATATCTTCTTTCCATCTGAATTTTACATAGAAGTTAACATCTTCTGTTTATAATTTTCTTCCATAATCATCCTGGTCTCTGAAACTATCAGATGTAGCAGCCTTTCCTCACTTTCCCTTTATTACCTTATTTGAAGACTTCATTTTGAGATGTTTTAGAATATTCTGAGTGCTGGTGTTCCCCTTGGGATAAAATGACTGGTATTTTAAGTAATGCATCTTAAAGTTATAATACACAGTAATACTTTTTGAAAGAAAATTTACAGCACTCCAAAAAGTTGAAAGATTTGCAAGATTGGAAGCATTGCTATCTATCATATAATTGAAAATTTTAGATGTCTCCAAACTAAGGTAGTTTACTTTAGTGATAATTTACTTGTTAATACTAGAAAAATAATACAACTATAATCTAAAGTGCCTCTTTGCCTTTTTGAGGAAATGCTCTATTTTCATAGAATTGGTTGATCTCTGATCTGTTGGTAATTAAATGATATCTAGTAATTATTTTGCTAAATCTTAACTCCATATGCAATTATAGTCTTCATGTCCTCAAACTCTGCCTCAATATTTCTGAGAGGACCCTGGGGTAACTAAAATGGTGTTATTTATAAGTGCAATATTTATTTCATGGTGTATTTTTCTGTTGAATATTTCTTTGCTTTTCTATGCATTGTCCTCAATGCACTGGGGCCCAAGAAGTTTGAAAGATCTTACAAAGTGGGAAGGAAACTTCTATCCACTTTTAGTTTTACCTTCTATTTGAGTGTTATTAAAGTGTTTTATAGAATATGCAGAGTTTTTAATAAAATTGCTTTTTTGAGTTTTAATAATAAGTATGACTTCCCTCCTTCCCCAACTCAGAACTTTTCTGAGTGTGGTGTGAGGACTGAGTTTGGATAGATCAGCGTAACAGGGAGGAAATTATACTCTCAATTGTTCCTTCTCTTTTGATCAAAGTTTAATTACTGCACCAAGCTTGTCATGTCTGAATACCTGTTTCTTGGTTGGCAGTTCTTTCTGGGAGACTCCTTAGTGCCTCAGACAAGCCTGCCCCCAACTTCTCACCAAGTCTGGTAGGATCTCAGACTGGGGGCCCCCTGCTTCCTGTATAATTTTGGAGTTACATAGCTCCGTAGATTTTTTTTATTTACTCTTGTATTTTCTTTTAAGTAACTAGTAGCCAGACCATCTAAAAGAAAGTTTGATTGAGTGGTAAAGGCTTTCTAAATTGTTTCACTATTCATGGTAAGTTAGTAGAAATGAGAGACTCAAAGTTTCAGATATGATCTCCTACTTGAAGTACATCAGGTCCTTGAAAGGTTTGGAGGCATATATATACATTATTGGTAAGTTTTTTCAATAATGATGGCTTTCTAGAAAAGTTAAAAGGATGTAAGCATAGTTAAAAAGTTACAAAAATGGCTTTGGAAATTGGATCAGTTTAAACTTACCCATTAAACTGCCCAGCTATTTGAAACCTTAAAGTGTTCCAGTCTATGCCTGTGTGTAGCAGATAACTAAAAGAGAGATGGCAATCAGTGTAAGTACCACTCCTAGCCTCTGTCAGGAGCAAGAGAAAGAAAAAGTATTCTTTACTGTTTTTCTAACCTGAGATCACTCTTTCCCCTCACTCTCATGCCAAAGGATCCAAAAGGCATTATATTTTCCTGAATGCCTCAAGATCTCTATCATAAACCTGTCGTCTTTAGGCAATACTTCCATGCATGGTACCATTATTCTCTTCTGTACCATATTAAAACTAATTTTCTGCAACTGATATCTTGAAAATATTTGAACAGCAAATTTGTATCTGTTCCAGAAATGTTATGGCAGACCATGATTTAGCTTGAAGAAGCTCTTATGTTGGGAACTGGGATATTTGGGATGGGTTGATGGGGTGATATGTGGGCAAAACTGTGTTCTCACAATCTATTAAATCCCATTAAAGTGGTAGTCAATATATGTTCTCAACGTAAAACTGATGCTGTTCAGTACACACTGCGGTTGGAGGCTTAAGAGAAGCAATGTAATATATTAAAAGGAGTACAGGATTTGGTGTTCTGATTCGACATTTCCCACTCCATGATCTTGGACAAGTTTTGTTATTTCATTAGTAAATAGAACATGTTAGGAACATGTACCTAACTGGGTTTAGTCAAGAGAAAAAAGTGAGATATTGTAGGTTTGGGTTCTTAATGAACTGTTCCATGCTATACTGAAAATGGGCTAGCACTGGGAATGCAGGGTCTTATTTCCATATATAAAGAAACTCGACGTTGGGTGACTACCCACTTTATAAAGTAATAGAGGTGTATAAATATTTTTAAATAAATTATCTTCTCTACAACAATCTGTATTTGCATTGGTTTTTTTTATCACTAATCTTGGAGGTTTGTAACTTATGACATAATTTCAAGTTTCTGAGGACTAGATATAAAGAAAAGAGAAATATTTTAAGTACTGTAAAACCACCATGACATCATAGAGCATTTATCTTTCTTTGTATGACCTATTTCACTAATATAATATTGTACTGTAGACTTATCCATGTTGCCACAAATGGCCAGTTTTTATTCACTTTTTTATGACTGAATAATATTTCATTGTATGTATATATCACATCTTCTTTTTCCATTTATCTGTCAAATCACTGTTTTAAATCTGAAACTAACATACTATTTTATGCCAAATACACTTTAATAAAAATAATAAATAAAAACAAAAAATAACCCTCCATACTCTAGTTGCTCTAAGATTTATCTTTGGTTAGTAAGTTTGATTTCAAGCCATTGGGATATAGGTGAGTATATTCTAAGCAAGTAAATAATGCTATAGTCAAAAAGAAAACTATTCAAGCACATTTCTGTAGGGTAATGATGACAGCTCCATAGTAAAAGGAAAATAAAAAAGATACAGTCCTGAAAATAATTGGCATTTTATCAAGATGCAAATTAAGCATTTTAAATCATATTATTATTACTATTATTCTTATTACTTGTAGATGGGGCAAACTGAGAGGAGCCCAGGGACAAAAAGAAAAATTTTGGGTATGTAACTCTACTTGTATCTCTACTGTAAAGTAAATATTTTAGAATTGTCTGCATCTCTATTCTCTGCTTTGCATTAGTAAGTGACATCCTAAGTCACTGTACTATATTGTGTGTAATATTGGTATTTTCTCTAACACAAAACTCATTGTCATTTTTAATATTACAGTAATAGTTCTCCTGAACTACTCTTATTTCAAATTTGAAAAAGTATACAGTATTTTTCAAAATGAGAATCAATGGGAAAAGTTTTTTCTACTATCATCTATGGTAAACTTAAAGTAATGGTTAGACTTCTCTCATATAAGCCAATCGACTTTGTATTCTTACTTTATTTTTGCTATGAATGATGCCTTTGTAACATTTGTGTCAGTTATTTATATTTGTGTGAAGTGTTTTTGCCAATTATAACACATTCAGGTTTATATATAAAGAAAGAACAAATATGTAGTCTAAAAAATAATGGAAAGCTACATATGAGAAACAGTTTGGACAAGAATAAAACATGTTACAATATTCAGTTGGTTACAATACATTATAATGAATTGTCTCAAGTCTTTATATTGTACACCTTTTGTTTTCCAGAAATAGTATAAGTTGAGGTGATAATGTTTATTTGAATTTGAATGCATCCAGTAGAGGGCTTATTATAACTTATAAAACATTAAATATTAGGACTTGTACTCACCAGACCGACTCATGTTATTTAGATTTCTCCATAAGGCACTCACAAAAATCAGTCTCACAGGTACATGATCATACCTGTCTCTGTCTTGATATCTGGGAACATTATTCTTTAAAGTAGAATGATGTGGCCCTGGCCGGTTGGCTCAGTGGTAGAGCGTCGGCCTGGCGTGCAGAAGTCCCAGGTTCGATTCCGGGCCAGGGCACACAGGAGAGGCGCCCATCTGCTTCTCCACCCCTCCCCCTCTCCTTCCTCTCTGTCTCTCTCTTCCCCTTCCGCAGCCGAGGCTCCACTGGAGCAAAGATGGCCCGGGCGCTGGGGATGGCTCCTCGGCCTTTGCCCCAGGTGCTAGAGTGGCTCTGGTCACAACAGAGCATCGCCCCCTGGTGGGCAGAGTGTCGCCCCCTGGTAGGCGTGCCGGGTGGATCCCGGTCGGGTGCATGTGGGAGTCTGTCTGACTGTCTCTCCCCGTTTCCAGCTTCAGAAAAATACAGAAAAAAAAAAAAAAAAGTAGAATGATGTGTCTTTGTACTTAAACTGAGCTTTCTTAGATATAATTTTTTCCCATGAAAATAAACCTTGAATTAGTCAATAATTAACATTAATGTTCAAAAGTTAACATTCATAATATGTGAAAGATGATGTTCTTTGAATAGCTACAATTAGGTTTCTGAATGAGATTTTTATTAAGTATATGTGAATAGTTATTCAATCTCATCATAACATTTAAAGACAAAAATAAGTTCATTGATTAATGTATTTATTGCATAACACTCCTTAGCATATAGCACTAGGTAACTGTTGACTAAATATGAATATGTTGAATGAATATGAATATAAATGTTAAGTGCAAAGGAAAACTCTGATTCTCTTCAACCTCATCAATTTAATCCTTGAGCCGCATGAGGGATATAAATGCATGCATACACACATACACAAAATACAGACACACTGACTCCCATTCATGTATTCAAAACATGCACACTATCTGTTTAAACTACTCTTGTAATTACTATCAATTTGGAACATGCTACTTATCAAAAATTTTCAAAGAAAACTTTATATCATGGGTATAGGGACAGGATTTCTTTCTAATGTGACTATTTCAGATAAAATATTTAATGTAAGTTGTAGGAATACAAGAATTAAACTGAAAATTTGTAATATTTTGTGTTACTATTGTAAAAACAGTTTTGTTGACATTTTTCTCCACTAAATTTTATACTTATGTTAGGCCAGAATCATATCTGCCTTAATTAACCGATGTATCCAAAGAGCAAAATAAAGTTATTGATACATAGTAGTAACATAAACAATATTTGTTGAATGATCGAATGAAGAACATTATTCTATGCATTTGATCAGGTCACTAAGATGATTTACCTTTGTATAAAACTTAATATTGCTTTAATTACAGTATAAAATCTTTAAGTACTTTTGAACTGTTTTGTCAAGAATTGTGACGCTTCTGAGATGTTGTCCCACTTGAATTAAGGCACTTGTGTCAGAAAAAAAGAGTTCCTAATTGATACAACAAGATCTACAACCAGATGTCACAACCTTGGTCCCCACACCTGAGTCTTTCAGGTGCTCTGAGAAGAGCCTAAGAGCCAATGGAAGTTTTCTACAGAGGTAGCACTTTATACTTCATAAGCAAGAGACAGAAAACAATGGATTTTCTCCATTTATACAGAGGAGAGAGAGAGGCAACCTCTTTTTTTCTAGGGGGAGAGAAAAAAACAAAAACTTTTTTTTTATTAAGATGAACTGGAAAGTGTCCTTTGTTTTTATCCTTGCCTTTAGGATTATACTATATTTCACCATGTATTACATAAAATGTATTACATAAAGTTATTGAACTCAAGTTTTATTTATCATAAAATTTATACAACTCCTCATCATTGTCAAAACGCCATCCATTAGCTTGTCCTCATCTGTGTCTGATGACGAATCAGTGTCTTCAACAGTGAGTGCAAAAACGAGTGTGAAAAAAACAGAAAATGCAAGTAAAAAAATCTACAACCACTGTATAAGACGTGCCCAGTTTTTAGACCCCCAAATTTTTTCAAGGGCAAGATAACTAGCAGATAATGTCTTTAGAGGACAGGCTTCATTCATTTTGACATGTAAATATTGAGGGAGCTAAGGCTCGGTGCTCTGGTACCCTCTATCTTAATTTAGGGACTCTTCTGGTCTCTAACATTTTGGCCCTCTTGGGGAGACTAGAAAATTTTTTATTTTCCACTGGGATCAGATCAATTTACTAGACAAATGGCTACAGATCTAATTCTCCTGGTATATGAAGATCAAGTATTTCTGGGAGAAATGAAAGCAAATATTCCCTATCTTTACATCATCTACACAATTTGTATGCCAGGAGACTAAGTTTGAAGTAAGTTTAAGTTTAATGTGTATGAAGTGATGATACTTATATACATTAAATATTGCAGAATATTTATCAAAATAAGGTTTGTTAATACATCCATCACCTTATATCATTATTTTGATTTGTGTATATGGTGAGAACATTTAAGTATACTCTCTTAGCATCTTTCAAGGTTATAAAACATTATAGTTAACTATAATCATCAGGCTTTATATTAAGTCCTCAGAACTTATTCATCTTATAACTAGAAGTTTGTATACTTTGACCAACATTTCTCCCCTAAACAGGATGACCTAAATGATACAGATAAGTTCCAAGAAACATACAATGTACCAAGACTGAACTATGAAAAAATAGAAAATCTTAATGGAATAGTGAATAAGAATACTGCATTAGCATTCAAAAACTTTCTAATAAAGAAAAACCCAGGACTAGATGGTTTCACAGGAGAATTTTATAAAACATTAAATGTATTAACGCCAAATATTCTCAAATTCTTCCCCCAAAATTGAAGAGCAGGGCACACTGTCAATTTTCTTTTAATTCTGAGGTTAGAATTAACTTGATACAAAACCAGATAAGATAAGGACACTACAAAAAAATAAACAAATAAACATATAGACCAATATCCCTAATGAACATAGATGCAAAAATTATCAACAAAATACTAGCAAACCAACTTCAACAGTACATTGAAAGGATCATATATCATAATCAAGTTATACATCTCTGGGATGCAAAGATAATTGAGCATATACAAATCAGAAAATGTAATATACCATACTAATAAAAAGTTAAAATTCATATGATCATTCCAGCCGGTACAAAAATATCATTTGAAAAAATCAACATCCTTTTATAATAAAAATACAGAAAGAATTGGGTATAGAAAAAACATACCTTAACATAATAAATGCCATATGAGACAAACCTACATTGAATATTATACTAAATAATGAAAGGTTAAAAGCTTTTCTGCCAAGATCATGAACAAAATCAGTATGTTGCCTGACCTGTGGCGGCACAGTGAATAAATTGTCAACCTATAATGCTGAGGCCACCGGTTCAAAACCTCTGGCTTGCCTGGTCAAGGCACTTATGGGGGTTGATATTTCCTGCTCCCCCTTCTCTCTCTCTCTGTCTGTCTCTCTCTCTCTCTCTCCCCCTCTCTAAAATGAACAAATTTAAAAAAAATAAGGATGCCTAATTTTCCTTTTCCTATTGAATACAGTACTGGAAGTTGTAACCAGAGCAATCAGGCAAGGAAAAAAAAAAGTGGAAAGGAAGAAGTGAAGCCATTACTGCAAATGATATGATCTTATATATAGAAATCTAAAGACTTCATCAAAACTCTATTAGACCTAATAAATGAGTTCAGTCAGGCTACAGAATACAAAATATACATACAAAGATCAGCTGCATTTCTATACATTAACAGCAAACTATCTAAAAAAAGAAATAATAAAATAAATCTTATTTACAATAATATAAAAAGATATTTGGGACTGAATTTGACTAAGGGGCTATACTGAATATTAAAGAAGGAATTGATGAAAGAAATTAAAGAAGATGTAAATTGAAAGGCTACACCATGGCCATGGAATGGAAAAATTAATACTGTTAAAATATCCATACAATCTAAAGCCATTTATAGATTCAATGTATCCCTATCAAAATTTCAATGACATTTTCCACAGAAATAGATAAACCAATTCTAAAATTTATACAAAACCACAAATGACCCTGAATAGCCAAAGTAATCATGAGAAAGAGGAACAGAGTTGGAAGCAGCACACTTTCTGATTTCCAGTATTATTATAAAGCTGTTGTAATCAAAACAGTGTGATACTAGCATAAAAATAGGTACATAGAGCAACGAAGAGATTGAGAGCCCCAAAATAAACCCACTGATTTATGATCAACTAATACTTGACAAAGAAGCCAGGAAAACATATGGGGGAAGTATGCCTCTTCAATATGTGGTTTTAGGAAAACTGGATAACCACATATAGAAGAATGAACTTGAACCTCTATCTTATACTGCCCCCCAAAAATTAACTAGAAGTGAATTAAAGACTTAATTGTAAGACCGGAAACTGTAAGAATCCTAGAAGATAATGTAAGGAAAAAAATTCTCCTTGCCATTGGTTTGGGCAAAGGTATTTTGGGTATGACACCAAAAACACAAGCAACAAATGCAAAATTCATCAATTGGTACTATATAAACCTAAAAACTTCAGTACAACTAAAAAACCAATCAGCAAAATAAAAGGATAACCTATGGAATGGGAGGAAATGTTTGCAAAGCATGTATCTGATAAGGGTTAATATCCAAAAATATATAAAGAACTCATACAACTCAATAGCAAAAGAATGAGCAAAGGATTTGGAGACATTTTTCCAAAGAGGACATAAAAATGGCCAACAGGTATGTGAAAAGGTGTTCAGCATTACTAACATTCAGGGAAATGAAAATCAAATTCACAATGAGATATTACGTCACACCTGTTAGAATGACTATTATCAAAAAGACAAGAAACAAGCTACATATGAGATCCCTTTGTTTTCACAGGCAGAATTTTAAAATATCCAAGTATGATACTCAGCTTTTTCTTTTTTCTTTTTTTTCTTCTGCAGATTGCTGCCAATTCCTGGGGAAAGTCATGGGGAGAGAATGGCTATTTCAGGATTCTTCGAGGAGTTAATGAGTCTGACATTGAAAAGTTGATTATCGCAGCTTGGGGCCAACTGACAAGTTCAGATGAACCATAACATGCCATTAAATTTTCATAGGCCATGCATTTAAGTAACCCCTTAAATCAAAATTAAGCAATGTGAGGTTCTCTGTGTCAGTGGATTCTTTGCGTCTTCACCTTGTTATTATAATCTTCTCGTTTTCTTCTTTTATCACAGGCTCTATGCCTCTGCTTCCCTTACATAACTGAGAATATGAAAACAGTGAGAGAGAATAGCAGGGAGGCTATGTATGGTACCTTTAAAAGTTCCCCGCTTGTCTTTACTATTCTATGAGAACAATGTCCTTTTGACTCTGATAGTTCACAAAGAGTGTGATGGCTTTTGTCTTAAACTTCATGGCATTCATTTGTAAATGATAGGGTTTCTCTCTTTGAGCAATGCGGACTTTAGACAACAAACACAAATTGAAACACCAATTTTCCATCTTTATGATTTTTTTTTCAACCAAATAATGCCTCCTTAACTCAGCTTGTTTATGTTTTGCCAAAAGCAATGGAAATAGATTATTAATTGTTTCTCTCAAAAAGCTAACATTTTGTTTCTTTTTCTTTGCCTAAACCTAACTTGCAATTCGAACACAAAAGAGAAGTCACTCCCCACAGCAAATAACTAGTCTTTATGGTGTTGTGTAATGGCATGTATTGTGGAGAAGATGGTAAGAAATGGAAAAGCTTGGAGGCTAACAGTAGAAGTACAGTCTTGACAATGATGTGTTGCCATAAGTCAAATGGAATAAATACATTTTTTCGCCTACAGATCGTATTTTTTAATCATTTTTATATTTTCCATTATAGTTGACATACATTATTATATTGGTTTTAGCACTTTTATCACAATCGCTTCACAGTTCACAGCCTGAGATTCTAAAAAGTCAGCTAAATAGCACAAATTTGCATCCAATTTTTAGCTTTCTATAGTCAGAGAAATAAAAATAGCATCATCATAATGGTCTGGAGAAGGATACAATCCTTTTATAATTCAGTGGCTTCCTAAATGGCAAACTAATAAATGAAGAAGCAAAGCTGATCAGTAAATGAGCATGGCCGATTATAATTACGACGATGGGATGTCCATGGCCTTCGTTTTTGGACTCTTTTCATCTTAGTTTTTACGGTGTAACTTTTCTGTGTCATTGTGCTCAAAGGCGCCCTGATGGAACAAGCCAGATGTGCTGAACATGGGAGGAGGCAGAGCACAGATAGGCGAAGTGTTGCTGCAACTGTTGTTTTCTCCATTAACGACTGCAGCTTTATTCCCATGGTTCCTCGTGAGGCTGATTCACTGTGTTGAGATGGCTGCCAACCCTTCAGAAAGTAGAAAAACAATTTGGTTTCATTGTAGCTGGGGTTCCTTTCGATGAAGCCCCTGAGATAAGATTCTGAATGCAAATTGTGGGTGAAGGGAACACTGAGAAAGGAGGGGGGGCGTTGATACAGGGTAGTGAGGTGGACAGTGCAGGGTGCATTAACAAGCAAAGCACCACCACAGGTGACTAGTTTTTATCCTTCTGGGTACATTCCTTAGCTATATGCCACCCAAGAAAGAAGTTCATTGGTTGAAGGCTGCTCTGGGGGTCCATGAATTCCCAGGTTGTTCTGCTCTGGCATACCAGCGGGAAAGGCAGGTTCTGGTATCAGGAAAAGGACCCACAGGTAAAGAAAAGTGGGTTCCGGTAGATGGATATCAGGTTGATGTCCACTGAAATAGTGTGGGTGAGGTCATACGGGCAGGGGACCAACAGTGTCTCTGTTCAAGGTGTGAATATTCACTTTCAGAATATTCCTTAGATGCTGAAGACTGAGGAAATAATGACTAATTATGTGCTAAAATGTCAGATGACATCACTGGTTTTAAAAACACTTAGTGGGATTAGGTTGATCCAACTTATCTTTGTAAATGGACAGAAATTGTTGGAATTAATTTTCACATTATGATCTGTGGTTCTAGATTGTAGACCTAGATTCTGCTGTTGTAAAATTTCTGATAAGGAACATGTTATAATCTATATAGAAAAAGACTTTTTCCTACTTTATTCACAGTAGTTTCTAGAGATTCTGGTGTTTTTCTCCCATTGCCTATCAAAAGATTTGTGATAATCTCATCGCAGGGTTCCTATTTTTCTTTGAGTGAAAGTTGATTCTACTTTTTTTAAAAAAAAAAAGGATGAAAAAGAGAGTAGTATGTCATAAACAACTTTTAAAAAATGTTTTAAGAGAGAAACAGCATAAATTCACCAGATGCTATTGTATCTGGAAGGACTCTTCTAGAGAACTCACAGACATTCCTTCAGAAAAGTCAATGAAAGAGGGAAAAGAAATCCACCACTACAAAGGTTGAGATGATTGGATGAAGAGAAAAAAAAGAGAAAAAGCTTCTCCATCTTCAGCTATACATACTACTGTACATCATTTTGCTACCATATCTGATAGAAATGCTTTAGAAAATTATTGACAAGTATACCCAATAAAGTGGGATTTCTCCTCAGAGGCACTGTCAGTAAGACCTCTTAATTAGGAAAAGACTTGACAAAGAACGGTCTTCTCCTGCCTGTGAGGCAAGCTGCTTAATTCTATGTTTCTTCTGAGGTTTTAAAGAAAAAAGTATCTAATTGTATAGAATGTAAGATATATCTGGTGTCACATCCACCATTTTAAATGTTCACGATACAGTTTGGCAAAGCACTTCCTGTATGTCAGTCCTCACTCATCTTGAGTGGGTACTGTTCTGCGGCGATCGACAGACACAATTACGTACCAGGGTTCCACATATGACTCTTTTATTCCTAAAAATTTCTATTAAATCATGTATTATCTGTTTAATATTTAGTATATGCTTCCTATGTGCACTTAGCCACTGTGCTAGGTAATAAATAAATAGCAAGGGGGCCCATAGGAGAAACAGTGCCCTCCTGGTCTGACCTCAAAAAATCATTCTTTTATAAAACACACTTTGGCAGATATTGGCCTAGATATAGTTTTGAGTTAAAGGCCCCTAATGAGCTCTTAGAGAGAGGTTGGCATACCCTAACCTCTGACTTTTAATATTACAGGGAGCGTTTATCTTTATCCACAAATCAACTTCGGTGGCGCTCTCAGAACGCAGCCAGGGGCTGGATGTCTCTGGAGCCAGTCTGAAATGTCCACGTAGTGCTCTGGGGTGCAAAGTCAAAACCGTTGTGTGTGAGGGCACTCAAGTATGTGACAGAACTGTGCTTCAGTGAAGTGTGTTGTAAGGAGAGCTCAAGAGTTCAGTGATCCTTCCTTCTTTCTTTCTTTCTTTCTTTCTTTCTTTCTTTCTTTCTTTCTTTCTTTCTTTCTTTCTTTCTTTCTTTCTTTCTTTTTTTTTTAAGGGGAGGGGAGGGGAGATAGACAGATTCCCACATGTGCCTTGACTGGGATCCACCCAACAACCCCCATCTAGCTCCAGTCAACCGAACTATCCTCAGTGCCTGGGCCATTGTTTGAACCAATCAAGCCCCTGGCTGCAAGAGGGAAAGAAGAAGAAAGGGGAGGCGGAGGGGGAGAGAAGTAGATGGTCAATTCTTATGTGTGCCCTGACCAGGGATCAAACCCAGCGCTTTTGCATTCTGGACCAATGCTCTATCCACTGAGCCAACTGGCCTGGGCCTCAGTGATCCTTATTCTAAAGGTGTTCTAAACTTACTCTGTAAGGGACAAATATTATCATCTGTGAGCAATATATCTCAAAAATTTTGTGAGTGTCCCACCATTCATAATAGGCCTCATTTGATAGTATAGTACCAAACCCCAAGACAAACTAGCTTAAGCCAGAAAGAAATGATGTTGACCTAAAAAATAGGAATGATCAAGAAGGGGACCTAGGCCCTGCCGGTTGGCTCAGTAGATAGAGTGTTGGCTTGGTGTGCAGAAATCCTGGGTTTGATCCATGGTCAGGGCACATATGAGAGGCGACCATCTGCTTCTCTTCCTTTCCCTCTCCCCCTTCTTTCTCTTCCTCTCTTGCAGACAGTGGCTTGATTGGTTCGAGTGTTGGTCCTGGGCACTGAGGATAGCTCAGTTGATTTGAGCATCAGCCCCAGATAGGGGTTGCTTGGTGGATCCTGGTCTTTCCAGGCACATTCAGGACTCTGTCTTTTTATATCCCCTTCTCTCACCTAAAAAAAAGGAGGAGGGAATCTAGGAAAGATTTGTGTCAACAAATTATAATCAGTGAGACTCATCTGAATCTACAAACTAGAGTTATAGATACTAACCCTTACTATTCTGAGTAGTAATTGAGAGATAGTTTGAAAAGCTTTTACATGATTCTTGGCAAAGAGTAAGCTGTAAATAGATGACAACTATTATCACCAATGCCATCATTGCTTTCATGACCATTATATTGGAAAGATTCTTGTCATATTCTAAGCTACCAATAATTCCAGACTTTGATGTGTAAGTTATAAGCAAATTTTGATTAATGGCTAAGAGCTATCACCTTTTTCAACTGTTTACTTTTTCTTTAGGTCAATCATATCTCACAAAGCTAAGGTCCCCCTCTCAATTACCTCATTTTATAGGTCAGCATCAGTAAGTGGCTTTCTTTTTTTTTTTTTTTTTCTGAAGCTGGAAACAGGGAGAGACAGTCAGACAGACTCCCGCATGTGCCTGACCGGGATCCACCCGGCACGTCCACCAGGGGCGACGCTCTGCCCACCAGGAGGCGATGCTCTGCCCCTCCGGGGCTTCACTCTGCCACGACCAGAGCCACTCTAGCGCCTGGGGCAGAGGCCAAGGAGCCATCCCCAGCGCCCGGGCCATCTTTGCTCCAATAGAGCCTTGGCTGCGGGAGGGGAAGAGAAATACAGAGAGGAAGGAGGGGGGGGGTGGAGAAGCAGATGGGCGCTTCTCCTATGTGCCCTGGTCGGGAATTGAACCCGGGTCCCCCTCACGCCAGGCCGACGCTCTACCGCTGAGCCAACCAGCCAGGGCCAGTGGCTTTCTTTTAGTATATAAGAGACAGTCACCTCCTCAGCAGGCTTATGGTTTGTAGTATTTAAATACCAGCATTAGGGGTATTAAAAGTGTACAAGCCATTGACCTACAAAACCACAGATGTTAACTCTTACAATTTTAGTTCATATTTCCTGCTGATAATCGTTAGGACTTGGCAAGATGATGTATAGTAAACTGTAAGCTGTTCTAAGGTAAAGACTATGCCCCATTCCTCAGGATTTCCACCCCCAGTAGCAAACACAGTTTATACACAATAAATATGTGGTAAATAATTAGCAAGTGAATGAATATTGAACACATTGTTTCAGAACAAAATGACTTTTGACATATACCATACATAAAGTCACTATCACTTTACTGCCTGTGTTCCCTACTCCAGTGTCATCTCCTCAGGGACACAAAACATGGTCATGTAATGACTAGTCCAAGCATTGTGTTTAAAATCAATAATTTCTACCGATAAATTTTGAGGAAGTTTATTTTTAACTAAAAATACATAAAAATTTTTCTCATTAGAAAGTGTGTAAGCTTTCTTTTAGTGATCCACAAAGGATTCACTAGAGTCATTAAACATAGAAAAGCTTTCTGAAATTAGTGGAATTTAGTTCCTTAAGTACTTACTTTATTGATTTATTTGCCTTGTCTGTTCACTTTCCTTATTGTATCTTTGTGTATTGTACATACTTTTAATATATTTTCCATGTTTACATTTACATTAATGTATTTATCACATATAATATATAAATATATTTATAAACTATATGATTTTAATGAATTATATGATGCATATATATAATTCCATACAAATTATATATATATATGTATATATATATATATATTTAGCAATCCAAGAAGAAATAGTAAGATATAGAAAATATTAACCATGAAACAAGTATTTGCAAAATTTTGCTACATAATGTTTAGGACATGATGTTAGGACATTTTTAAAATACACAAGAAAAGTGAACTGATAGTACCAAGAGAAAAGATTTGCAGTATGTATAGCCATACATGTATATGTATAAATTTTCTCACTTCATTTGTCTTTAACTTCTTAAATATATTAGTTTATATTATTCATGTTATTATAATAATATTTTAGTTTAATATTTCTCACTTTTATTTCCTAATATTATTTATTCTTTATGTATTCTCTCTCTCTCCTTTTTTTTACTTTCTTGAAAAATGTCACCAGAGATTTATTTAATCCATTTTCCTTGCAAAGAAACAAATTTTGGTATTCTTGGTATGCTCTAATATACTTTTGTTTTCTGTTTAATTAATGACTACTCTCATCATAATTCTTTACTGTTTTCTAATTTTTTTGAATTTATTCTAGTATTTTTCTAACTTCCTAAATTGTACCCATAACTCATTAATTTTGAGTTTTCTTCTGTTCAAATTTAAGCACCTATTTAGGGCACTCTCTAAATGTTTCTCAGTAAAATTATTGTTTCCTTTAGCTTTTCATAATTGTCATCACTTAAATATTTTAAAAGAAAACATTTTCTAAGTAGTCAAAATTGGAGAAAAGTTGTGTCAGTTCTAGTTATATTTTATATCTCATGTATTATTGTCCATCTTTATTTGTAGGGGGTACATTTCAAAACCTCCATGGATGCCTGAAACCACAGATAGTACCAAATCTTGAATATAGTATTTTTTTTATTTCCAGTTTTATTGATATATAATTTATATAACAATGTATTAGTTTAAGGTGTACAACATATTGATTTGGTGTATGCATATATTGTTGAAATGATTATCACAGTTTAATTAATATCCCCTCAAATTTAAGATCTACTCTCTTGGCAACTTTCAAGTTGCCAAGTATTAATGACTGTAGTCACCTTGCTATATATTAAATCCTCAGAACTTTTTTTTTTTCAGATCATTTTTTAAAGATTGTATTTGTTGATTTCAGAGCTAGGGGAGAGGGGGTGGAGCAGGAAGCATCAGCTCATAGTAGTTGCTTCTTATATGTGCCTTGACCAGGCAAGCCCCGGGTTTCAAACTGGAAAGCTCAGCATTTCAAACTGGTTGATGCTTTATCCAATGCGCCACCACAAGTAAGGCACCAGAAGTTATTTATATTGTATCTGCAAGTTTGTACCTTCACCCATTTCCTCCAGCCCACACTCCCCACCTCTGTTTGAAACGCCAGGCCAGGAGGGAGAGGAGGATCCTGGGTTCACAGTGCAGATGCCACAGCCACATCTCCTTTGAGCAGCAAAGCCACAACGGATCTTAAGAATTCCTTTCTGATGCATTGAAAATGGCATAAAGAGGTTTTTGGACTCAGACGGAGGTCAGTCTCTCTAATTGGCAGAATATGATGTTTCTAGAGGATTAATAATATATATATTATTATGTATTGTGTAATATGTGACTAAGAACAGGGTAGCTCATATGGTGTGAAGACTCTGGACAAAGCGATGATGTACGTCCTGGGCAGAATGGAGCAGGATGGCATGGGATTCATCACGTTCATCAGAATGCTGTGCTATTGAAAACCTATGAATTGTTTATTTCTGGAATTTTCCATTTTATATTTTTAGACTGTGGTTGACTGTGAGTAACTGAAATGGAGGAGAGTAAATCCATGCAGAAGGGAAAACTACTGTACTTACTGTCTTCAATCATCTCTATTCAGTGATACGCCAAATGAGTGATTTGATAACTAGCTGTACTAATGTACTTTTTGTTGCAGGAAACATATTTTAGTCACTTAGCTCTAATGCATATTTTAAATTGAAAAATTCATACAAGGCTAGTTCCCATGCATTTACTGATGAAAGCTATGTTTCCAGGGAGTGCTGCTCTCTGTGGCCAGGCAGGCATTTAACTGTTAGTTCTTTAATTGAAGGTCTTAACATTTTCTTTTTCAAGAACTACAAGCTATAGATCATTCCTTTGTTAGCCTTCTAGTTTTATACAGAGACAGAGAAAATAAAATAGCAAGAAATTTCAGCCAAGATGTAAATGATTTTGGCATTTAAAAATCTGTTTTATATTTTGTAGTTTGCTGCGTATTTCTTTCAAGGGTATTTTAGAATTTGGTATGTTGAATTCACAGGTGTATTCCCAGTAAAGAGAAGAGATATTTGTTCAAAGGCAGTAAGCTTTATTCTTATCATTGCAATTACCATATATAATCTCTGTAGCATTTAATCAACTCTGTCTCATTTATGCTTTTGAGTCATGAATTAATATGGCATGAGTATCTTACCTCGGAAATAAATATTAATGTAAAATTGAAACTAAACTACTCCATAGTTAGAAGGAGTCCTATTCTGATTATCTCTGAAAATATTTTACTTATTGACATGCATATGAACAGTGCTTAGAAGGTTATGAAATAATTAAGATGATGACATAGTTAAATTAATAAGAATTCCATTTTTTCTATTTTAATATAGTGTTGAAAGAAACCTATAAAATACAGTAAAATTAGGTTGCTATCCTTCTGATGAACATTAAACAATCAGGTAAAGTGGCTTTAAGACCTCTGGGGAGTTATTATACCTTCATATTTTATTTATTCATATTCAACTAAATGAGCATATTAATCATACTAACATTTATTGAGCTTTTCTATGTTTAGAGTGATATACATAATAGGGGGTGTTTATGCAGTCTTTCACTTAATACATGAAGTGACGCGTGCAGCTGAAGAAGACAGAAATTAATGAGACCACCTTTCTCCCCACCCTTACATGGTACAAGCTGTAGTGATGGCAGTGGGAAGAGAATGCAGATCTTTCTTTTTTTTTTTAAGTGAGAAGAATGGGCATAGATAGAGATAGATTCTAATATGTGCCCTGACTGGGATCCACCTGGCAACCCAGCCTGGGGCCGATGTTCAGACCAATCCAGGTTGCCTCAGTGCCTGGGGCCGACACTCGAACCAGTCCAGCCACTGGCTATGGGGGGAAAAAAGGGAAAGAAGGGGGAGATGGAGGGGAAGAGAAATAGAAAGTCACTTCTCCCGTGTGCCCTGACCAGGATCAAACCTGGAACTTCTGTATGCGGGGCCAACACTCTATTTGTTGAGCCAACTGGCCAGGGCCAGAATACAGATCTTGAAACATGTCTTAGACACAGGATCTCACCTTTCATTTGACACCAATGGTTTTAATAATCTGATGGCTTCTAGGGTAGAAACACACTTACATGCACACACTTGGGCACACTCATATACATAGGTGCATACACAGTCTTTTTGAAACTGTGTAGGTAAGGATCTCATGTCTAAGTTTAAAAGTTATTTAATTACAAATTTATGGAGCATTTTCTCTGTGTTATATTCCACTAGGAACTGAAAATTTGGGGGCAAAGGTCAGGCTTAGTCCCTACTTTCATATAGTTTTAGTCTGGCATGATAAATAGACAAATAATTACAATTAATGAAGAGGGATGTTTTGATGGAAAATTTCAGATGACTGGAAGTTCTTGCAGGAGGAATTGGTATAATTCAGAGTGTTGGAAAGGCCTTTTTGGAGGGATATTTAGGTTGGTAACTGAAGGGAAAGTAGGAGTAGGCCTGAGAAAGTGGCTGATACTAAAGCTTTCTGAAGGTCTGGAGGGAGAAGTTCTCTCAAAGAAATCAAGTAGAGGTTATTTGTAAATGAGAGAGAGAGATGGGGCGTATGCTAGAAATATAGGCAACAAGCAGACTGAAAGGCCTGTGGAAACTGTTAAGGAGTTTTGCCTTTATCCCAAAAGCCATGGGCTATTAAAGGATTAGGAAATTTGCTCTGGCTGCTAGTTGGAGAGTAAATTTGAGGTGGGAAAACTAGAGACAAGAATAGTTGTCAGCAGTTATTGTGAAGCTTGAGGTAAGAAATGGCAGTGATTTGGGCTAGAGAAGTGGGAAAGAGAAATGCCTAAATTTGTAAAATGTTTAGATTATAAGATTATCAGGACTTGATATAGGACTAATGGTGATGGGTGAGGGAGAGTGAGAATTCCAGTATGAACTCAGTTTTAGGTAACTATCAATAAAAATAGTTAGAGCTCAAGAATTTTTAGAGTGAATCTTCAGGATTTCATGAATTTGTACTTGAAATACTGCTTTAAAGGAGGGCATTAACTTGCTGGGTGTAATTTTGCTATGCAGTTCAACAGATATTTCTGAGTGCCCAGTCTATTGTAGAGTCATATAAGCATAGGAAAGTAGACATAGTTTCTACTGTCAGCCTAGTGGGAAGACAGAAAATAAACAAATATATTCAAGAGTTAAGGTCTATAAAGAAAACAAGCTAGAATTAAGAAAGTAATAGAACTGAAGGAAGAGGTATTCACCCAGAGAGTAGGGGCATGAATGGAAGGTTTTGGGAGGAAGTTATATTAAAGTCATTAAGCAGTCAGCCAGGTGAATAAAGAGAGAAGATAATTTCAGGACAAAGAAATTCCTATGCAAAGGGGAGACAAGAATATTTTTGATGAAACAGCTGAAAGAAGAATAAACTGTCCAGAGCATAGTGGGGTGAGGGAGGATATGATTGGGGGATGAACGAAGGTATTTTTGGAGCAGTAGTAGAGAGCAGATTCACATGGAGGCCACAGGAAGGAGTTCGGATTTTATTCTTGGTACAATGGAAGTCATTGAACAGGTAATGAGATAAAATGAAGAGTTCACTTGTTAAGTTGATATGACCCTAAGTCTTTCACAGTCCTAAAGTAATATAGGAAAGACCCAAAGTCTCCCACTTACCAGGCAGGGACAGCATAATAGCAAGAGTGGCCTCTAAGTATAGGTGAATTATACAAAACGGGAATGAACTGGAACTTGACATTGAGATGGACATCTCAGTGGGCAGAGGGATGATCTTGCCTGAGGCCAGACAAGAAAATGAGCATTATGTCAGCTTATACCAGTAAGAACAGATGCAGATGGTGAGGTCCAAATACCCTTCTCTCTCTAAAACCACAGAATATTGCAATTAAGGTTAAATAAATCCTAAGAATGAGCTACCTCCCTGAAAGCAATCAAGGAAAAGATTAAATCCCCAGATAATTATTTTTGATATGGAAATGACTGTCTTAATCTCTTTAATAAATGGTGTTGTAAAAATTGGACAAGTACATGCAAAAAAAATGAAACTAGACCACTAATTTCCACCATTCGATAAAATAAATTCAAAATGGATAAAAGACTTAAATGAAAGTCGTGAAACCATAAACATCTTGGAAGAAAACATAGGCAGTAAACTCTGATATCTCTTGTAGCAATATTTTTGCCAATTTATCTCCAAGGGCAAGTGAAATAAAGGACAAAATAAACAAATGGGACTATATCAAACTAAAAAGCTTTTGCACAGCTAAAGACAATATGAACAAAATTAAAAGACAACCCACACAATGGGAGAACATATTCACCAATACATTTGATAAGGGGTTAATAACCAAATTTATAAAGAACTTCTAAAACTCAGCACCAGGAGGGTAAACAATTTAATTAAAAAATAGGCAAAAGAACTGAATAGAAACTTCTACAAGGAGGACATTCAGATGGCCAATAGGCATATGAAAAAATGTTCAACATCACTAATCATCAGAGAAATGCAAATTAAAATCACAATGAGATACCACCTCACACCTGTCAGAATGGTGCCTATTAACAAATCAACACACAATAAGTGCTGGTGAGGGTGTGGAATAAAGGGAACCCTCCTGCACTGCTGGTGGGAGTGCAGACTGATGCAGCCACTGTGGAAAACAATATGGAGTTTCCTCAAAAAATTATAAATGGAACTGCCTTTTGACCCAGCTATCCTACTTTTAGGAATATATCCTAAGAATACCAAATCACTGATTCAAAAGAAGACATGCATTCCCATGTTTATTGCAGCATTATTTACAATAACCAAGATCCAGAAACAGCCCAAGTGTCCATCAGTGAATGAGTGGATTAAATAGCTGTGATATATATATATATATATATATATATATATATATATATATATATACAATGGAATATTATGCAGCCATGAAAAAGAAAGATATCTTACCTTTTGTGATGGCATGGATGGACCTAGAGACTATTATGCTAAGTGAAATAAGCCAGGCAGAGAAAGACAAATATCATATGATCTTACTTATATGTGGAATCTAATGAACAAAGTGAACTGAGGAACAAAATAGAGGCAGAGGTGGGGTCACGGATACTAGAGGGACAACAGTCAGAAGGAAGGAGGATGAGGGTTGGGATCAGAGAAGGTAAAGGGATTAGTGAAATTATATATGCATAACACATAGATACAAATAACAGGACAGCAAATCCCAAAAGGTAGGGAGGAGAGGGGTTAATGAGGGACAAGGAGGTGGGAGTGAGGGAATTATATTGAGTGGGACACTTGAATTCACGTTAGCACAATAAATTAAAATTAATAAAAAATTTAAGAGAAATGACTATTTTTACCAAGAATTGACTAATATTAAATTATTTACCCATAATATTAGATGGGAAGTTGCAAGAAATATAAAAAAATTAAAGATACTCAAAAAATTTACTATGTGTATATATATATGATGTCTCTGTATAATATATGTTATATCATAGTGATATATATAGTGATATATATAGTTTCTCTATACATTATATATAGTGATATATAACCTCTATATATCTATATGTTAGATAGATAGATAGATAGATAGATAGATAGATAGATAGATAGATAGATGATAGATAGGAAGATAGATGATAAAGACAGTGATAAAGAGACAGAGAGTTTGTGTTTATGGTATATTATCTTCATAGTTGAATGACAAATTTTTTTGAGAAGAAATGTTTGTATTCTTAATTGTGCTGATGTAATATTCATTTCAAACAAATATTTAATATATTCTTATTGATGAATAGTCAATGTTTTAAAACACAGAATATAAATAACTGATTTAAAGTTTTGGTGAGCATTTTAGTGTTTGGCCAAGTTTAGTTTCAGTAATGTCCATAAAATGAGATGTTTCAGATTAATCAAAATAGCAAGAACACAAGAAACCAATAAAATTGGTTTTAATCACACTAGGCAGTTTGATAGAGCCACGTATGATGCAGATATGCAGAAAACTTATACCAAAATTTATATGGGTTTTTTCTTGGCTACTTATACAAATAGTCTCTGTTGAATAAAATTGGGCAAGTATAAAAACTCTAATAATAGGAATAATCAAAACTGACCACTTCTGCTATTGTTGGTCAAACAAATGCTAACTAGAATACTTGGTTTAAAAAGAAAAAGAGAAGAAAAGAAAAAACTAACTTCTGAAAGTTTATATTTTTTTATTCATATAAACACTAAAATCGCAGAACTATATGAATTCTGCCTTTTGACTTTATAATGCTCTGTATGAAACCCAATTTAGACTTGGAAAAATTATATAATCACCATAACTAGCTTTGCACTTAAAGCATTAATGAAAAATGAAGGACATTTTTTAGGGCAGTATAAAGAAATAATCCTTAGAAAAGAAAGTGAACTAAAAGATTAAAAGACCTTGATTTTGGCTCTGTGGGGGAATGGAGAACTTATGCAAAGAAGACATTACTTATTGTGTTAATTACCTATTAGGATCCTCAAAAGTCTTCTCCTGTACTTGCCCTACACCCCTTTCTTATGTCCTTTTACTTTTATTTTTGGAAATGAATTTAATCTTTTGAATAGATTTTTGTGTTTAGAGTCAATTAAGAATTAGCAAAACAGGTAGTGCAAATATGCCAAAAAAAAAAAAAAAAAAAGGCAAATTCTCTTCTCATTGTGAGTCTTTCCCAAGCCAGAGTGCCGGAAGTATGTTTGTAAATAACTATAATGTTATGCTGCCTCTACAATTTAAACTCTACTGATGAACTATTTTAAAATCTAATTGAGAATAATGAACAGAGAAAAATCTGTGTTGAAATGAAATACCATCTTTATTTTAAGTGATCAGGTGTATATTTTAAGAAATCAATCACCAATGCACTGATCCTCTGTTTTATGTAATATCTTCCAATGTATGGCACAAAAATTTTCAACCTTTTTGAAAATTGTTGGTACTCAATATTGTTATATATAAAGATGCCGGAACATCTTCTTCCTACTGAATCAAACATGGCCACAGTACCATACATTTTTCTGGGACCCTTCTTAAATGAAACTTAGAGCCCTAAATGATGCCATTAAAGCTCCTGATTTTTTTTTGCAAACTGAGGGGACACAATTTTTTTTGTTTTCAAAATATGAAAAGCCATTTTAAATTAGGTTAAGCTAATTGATTCATATAACTGGGGAGATTAGATTCATATAACTGAGGAGATTAGAGATAAAGCAAGGTATACGGTCAACTGGGTCCAGAGCCTAAATGATGACCTCACCATTCTCTCCCTAACTCAAATTCTCATTGCTCTCTTTCTCGGCCTCTTTGAGCTTTGGCCTCATCACATACTATTTTTTAAAAAAGAAAGAAAGAAAGAAAGAAAGGAGCAGATTTATTGACAAAGTATGGGAATTGGTTACTCGGTGGTTTTGGGCTCATTGTAACTTAGTGACCCCAGAGACATGGCTCTCAAAGTGTTATCCCTGGACCAGCAGCATCAGCAACAGCTAGAAGCTTGCTTGAAATGAAAATGCCAGGGTCACATCTCAGACCTACTGACTCAATAACTCTAGATCTGGGCTTCCCATCCTCAGTCTGTTTCTTTCTTTCTTTCTTTCTTTCTTTCTTTCTTTCTTTCTTTCTTTCTTTCTTTCTTTCTTTCTTTCTTTCTTTCTTTCTTTCCTTCCTTTCCTTTCTTCCTTCCTTCCTTCCTTCCTTCCTTCCTTCCTTCCTTCCTTCCTTCCTTCCTTCCTTCCTTCCTTCCTTCCTTCCTTCCTTCCTTTCTTTCTTTCTTTCTTTCTTTCTTTCTTTCTTTCTTTCTTTCTTTCTTTCTTTCTTTCTTTCTTTCTTTCTTTCTTGTATTTTTTTGAGGCTGGAAACCGGGAGGCAGTCAGACAGACTCCCGCATGCGCCCGACTGGGATCCACCCGGCACGCCCACCAGGGGGCGGTGCTCTGCCCATCCGGGGCATCGCTCTGTTGCGACCAGAGCCAGTCTAGCGTCTGAGGCAGAGGCCATGGAGCCATCCCCAGCGCCCGGGCCATCTTTGCTCCAATGGAGCCATGGCTGCCGGAGGGGAAGAGAGAGACAGAGAGGAAGGAGAGGGGGAGGGGTGGAGAAGCAGATGGGCTCTTCTCCTGTGTGCCCTGGCCGGGAATCAAAACTGGGACTTCCGCACGCCAGGCCGACGCTCTACCACTGAGCCAACCGGCCAGGGCCCAGTCTGTTTCTTAACATATCCTCCAAATGATTCTGAAGTATGCTCAAATTTGAGAGAACCATGGCTCTGGAGAAAAGGAAGTCTGACTCCTTCAACATACATGAATCTCAGGAAGGAACTTTCATTGTCTTAGTTTTAAGTATGTCTCAGACTCTTGAATGAGGTCACCTAATACAGGGTATGAAAGAATGCGGGGTGGACAAAAACACTGAATGAACCTTATTCTCTTACTCAAAGATGACCAAAGTTTAATATTTTATACATTTCTTGGAAGGAACACGAAATATGTACATAGGCTATTAATTATATCTTCTTAAAATTCTCAGGAAACGAGAGTCATATACTATCAGGTTTGTCTTTTACTACTGTGGGAAATTCAATATATAAAGTTTAAATAATTTGTTTAAGATTATGCATCTAACAATGGATTCAAACAAGACTGTGAGTGCACAAATGTGCAAGTCATCACCTTTTCCCACCCAGCCTCAAAACCCCCACCCCACCTGACAGCTGTCAGTCTATTCTCTGTATCTATGAGTCTGTTTCTACTTTGTTTGTTAGTTTATTTTCTGAATGGAGTTAAGCAAAGAAAAAAACTTATAAACACAGACAATGGTATGGGGATTTCAAGAAGAAAATGGGGTGGGGGAGGTGGAAGAGGGTAGAGGGAGGATTAATAGTGATGGAAGGAGACTTGACTTGGGTGGTGAACACACAATACAGTACACAGAGAATGTATTATAGAATTGTACATCTGAAATCTATATAATTTCATTAACCAGTGTCACCTCCAATAAATTCAATAAAAATATTAAAAATATGTATATACTCTGCTGGCCAGACAGGCAGACCTACCAGCAAAACACAATTAAAAAATGTCTTAAGTGAGATGAGGGGAGACAGAGAGACAGACTCTCTCATGTTCCCCAATTGGGATCCACCTGGCAACCACCATCTGGGGAGGATACTCGAATCAGCAGAGTTAATTTTAGTGCCTGAGGCTGACACTTGGACCAATCGAGCCACTGGCTGTGAGAGGAGAAGAGAGAGAGAAGAGGGAGAGGGAGGTGAGGAGAAGCAGATGATCACTTCTCATGTGTGCCCTGACCATGGATCGAACCTGGGACATCCTCTATCCACTGAGCAAACTGGCCAGGACCACAAAACACAGTTTTGCTGGAGTGATCCCATGGTTGAAAATATCTGAACAATAGTGCTTTCCCCTTCACCTGCTTTTTAAACTTAATGTAGCTCAAGTCAATAAGTAGGAAAGAGAGAAAAAAGAATAGATTCCTATTAGATTTTTTAATTTTATTTTTTGTGAGAGTCAGGGAGAGAGAGACAGACAGGAACACCAATTTGTTCCTGTATGTGCCCTGACTGAACCAGCAACCTCTGTGCTTCCGAGTCATGGTCCAACCAACCAACCAACCAACCAAGCTATCTGGCCAAGGAAAATAGTATTTCTTTATTGATGAAGAGTATCTTCTAAAACAAGATACCTGGCAATAGCAGCATTTAATGAAGTTTTGCAAATATAAATGTGAAAGCCTAAAAACCTATATTAAAGAAAGCTAATAAAGCACTGTATTATTATTGTACATTTAAATGTAACATAAGTTAACTCTGGAAGCAGAGAAAACAGTATGCTTCATTAATCATGTCTTTATAGAAAAACAGATTTGTTTCATCTAATCTCAGAGTAACATTGACTCTTTGAAGAACGCAGAATATAAAGAACACAGAATATAATTTTAGAAATCTATTTTGATTACCTTTCCAAAAAAGCACAACTAAAGCATGTGAATACCTTTAACTTCGCATTTTTTTCCCATTGATTTGAGATAGGTAGAGGGAAAGAAAGAGAAATCTCAACTCATTGTTTCACTTAGTTGAGATTTGTTCCATAATTGTGCATGCATTGATTACTTCTCATATGTGCTCTGACCAGGGATTGAACCTACAACCTCTGGCACCAGGTTGATGCTGTATCCACTGAGCCACCTGGCCAGGACCTGACTTTACAATTTTAAAATTAATCTAGCTTCAGAACTTTTACCCAAGAAAATACCGGAGAACCAATGAACAATAGTAATCTGCATGAAAAAAAAATTAGTGGACAGTTAATATTTATTTTTTTCTTCTTTTTCTATAGAGGTTTACAAATCAAAGCAATATTTTACACAGGTATAAATGACCCTCTATCATTCAGAGATGTCTAAACTCTTTTGAACATTTTAATAGTTTTATTGAATGCTGCCTTCCCATAAAAGAATGCATAAAATTATATTCCTCAGCTTCCCTTTCCATTAGGGTCAAACAGATGATCTAGTGTTCTTCAATGAGACAAAACCTTCCTGAACTTTGCTTTGTAATTGATCTTTAGATGAAGAAACAAGCTTAATATGGAAAGTGGATCTTGCTGGCTTGAGTAGCATTAGAGACTTTTGATTCTGGGTTAAACAGTTGGAACAAATTCCTAATCAAGCCAGTTCAGGATAGTATTTCTGGGACTGGCAGTAGATATGTGATAGCATCTCAAATTAAGAAACTCAATTGAGGCAGAGCCAAAGTTGTTCTGGTGTTATTAGTGTCTGAAGCAAACTTTCAGGCCAATTCTGTTGTAAGAGATGTTCTTGACAAGGGAGTTCAACACCTAATAATTCTTTGAGCTCCCAATACGACTCCATAAATTCCTTTCTGTTTAAACTAGCTGAGGAGGATTTTATTGGCAGAAACTAATAACCTTGAAAAAATACAAACAAGTAAGGCATTCTGATAGATGGTTGTATGTTTAACTCTACTGTAATACAATCATTTATTTTTACCTTTTTCATACTCTAAAAAATGCATATGTTCTAATTAATTGTATTGGTTTTACATGCCGAACATCAATAGGAATGAAAAGGTGATTCATATGTTTTCTAATGTGATGGGTAAATGGTGATGGAAGGAGACTTGATTTGTGGTGGTGAAAACACCATACAATATATAGTGATGTTCTACAGGGGAAGGAACTTACCTTCCCCTTACTAAAGAGATATATATTTTATATATCTTTTGCCTTTTTCTGCTGGAGTGGTATAAAATGATGTGGTTTGATATCTATCATAGGTATAAATTAATAACTATGCTGGAAAGAGAATAAACAGAATTATAATGTTATAAGTTTAATATTGTATAAAAGACTAGTCCAGGAAATAACAATTTATATATTCTATGCCCTGCTACATTCTTGGTCAAGTCACAAAGCACCCCTTGGATTTAGTGGGTGGGCTCTTCTATAAAATGAGAAAAACAACCCATTCTCCCCCTCCCATTACATTAGAACTTTTTTATGAGAAGCGGCTTTCAAAGTATATGGCTATCATCAATAAATCAACAAACAACAAGTGTTGGTGTAGAGGTAGAGAAAAGGAAATAAACCCTCATGCACTTTTCCTAAGAATACAGACTGGTGCAGCCACTGTGAAAAACAGTGTACAATTACCTCAAAATTTTTAAAATGAAACTTATAATCTAGTGATTCTACTTAGAAAAACGTATCTGATTCTAGAACACTGACTCAACGGAACATATGCACCCCTATATTCATTGCAGCGTTGTTTAGAATAGCCAAGATTTGGAAGCAGCTCAAGTGCCCATCAGTATAAGTGGATAAAAATGCTGTGGTACATTTACATAGTGTAATAGTACTCAGCTGTAAAAAATAAAAAAAAAAAGAAGGAAATCTTATTTGGTGACAGAATGGATGGACCTGAAGAGTTTTATCTAATGAAATAAGCCAGTCAGAGAAAGACAAATACCATATGATTACACTTATATGTGGAATTTAATGAATATAATAAATTAACAAAAAATATAGAAACAGACTGACAGCTGTCAGAGGGGAGGGTGGTTGTGGGGCTGGGTGAAAATCATGAAGGGATTACACAAAGGAAAGAAGAAACCCCATAAACACAGACAACAGTATGGTGATTACAAGAGGGAGAGTGGGATGGAGGGGGTAGTAGAGGGTGTACGGTGGGTAAATGGTGATGAAGGAGACTGGATTTGGGGTGGTGAAAACACCATACAATATATATAGGTGATGTTCTACAGAACTGTACCTCTGAAACCTATAAAATTTTACTAACCAATGTTAACCCCAACAAATTCAATACAAAATTAAGAAGAAAATAAAAGAGAAGACACTAAAATAATGATAGCAGAAGAAGGAAAATGATAGCAGAAGAAAGAAGGATAGTGAAGACAAGGGAACTAGGAGAGAGTGGAATGGAAAGGAGCCCCGGCGAGTGGGCGGAAGGGGCTTGCTCAACCACAGTCCTTCCCTGGCTCAGTCCATTCCATGTAATGACTCTTTACTGAATGACTACTCTACGCGAGGTACACAGAAAGACCCAGTGAAGGTGAAGATGGGCATAAAAATAATTGCTTCTAAATATTAAGTGTTCGGGACACGAACAAAATTCTCCATGTTCATAAAAAAGTAATTTTTCTTGAGGGTTGGATGGGTGATTTCAGGACAGACTCAACAATGGAGAAAACCAGTAAAATGGACATTGAGTAGAAAACAAACAAACATGTAAGAGCTCCTCAGATTGAGAAAAGGATGGAGAGGAACTAGCAGATGAAGAATGTGGCAGAGAGAAAAGTAAATTATTGGCCTGTCGTTGCCTCTACCCACTCCCACCGCTATTCATTTGTGTCTTGGCCTCATTCGAATGACTATATTTTGCCAACTCAATTGAAGTTCCTGGGGTGACTATATAATTAAATGTTCAAAACTGAGCCTGTTTTAAACAAATCTGAGTCTATTCCCCAAATGCTTCAAGTCTCTTCATTGCCTAGCTCCTAAGGACCTCATTTAAATGTTTAAACACATCATTTTTAGAGAGGCAGGATGGGAGGATAGGGTGGGTAGGAATTCTTTCAACAACCAAAGAGGATTTAATTTTAGCAAATATTCATACCCCAAGTGAAAATGATCTGTCCACCTGTCACAACAGAAGATCAATTTCTTCTCATTTCAGTTGTTAGGCTAATGTCTTCCCATGTGCTCCATAGTCAACTCCTGTTCTGGATCCCTCTACTCTTGAATTGGATGTGGGAACATCTATTGGGCTAAAAAAAAAGAATTCAATTCCGTGTTGTTCTCACAGGAAAAGAAAACAGACGTCCCTCCCCAAAGATGCACTGTTCACAGGGAGCAGCTGGCTCCCAGGAGAGGTCTCCATCTTCCTTCCATCTCCCGTCAATCAATATAGTGTCTTTCCCATCTTTCATCTTCTCTGCTCCTCGGCTCTAATGCAGAGATTACCTGGGGACTTGATGCTCGTAAGACTGTGTTTATTTAGGAATATAGGCTCTTTGTATGTTTCTGACATGAAAGGAATTATACATATTACCAATTAGAAATGTCTTCTCTTTCTGTCTGTCACGTCTTCTCAGGAGTGGGACCCAGGAAAGAAAGGGGCTTGATATGGGGCCTGTGTAGCGGGATGCCCCGAGGGGGAGATGTGTAGATGCCCCTGTGGAGAGGAAGGGACCGAGAACAGGAATGTCTGGGATGGCTGAGGAGCAGCCCCATGTGCATTAGGGCCTTTTGGCTTCTCACCTCCTGCAATAAACCCATCACAAAAAATTATTTTTAAAATTTGTCTTTCTCCGAGACCGCAATATGGCGAGAGACAATCGCACTTCTGTTTTGTGTCGTATTGACAAGTGGAATGTTTGATTCACAGATGTGCTCAATTACCGTATTTCCCCATGTATAAAACTCACGCTTTTAAAAAAAATTTGGGTTCTAAAAACTGGGTGTGTCTTATACAATGGTTGTAGATTTTTTTTTTACTTGTGTTTCTCGCTTTTTTGCACTTATTTTTGTGCTCGTTGAAGACAGTGATTCGTCATCAGACACAGATGAGGACAAGCTAATAGATGGGAGTTTTGACAGTGATGAGGAATTGTATAAATTTTATGATGAATAAAACTTGAGTTAAAAAAAATTGTCTTTCTAGCTTTATGAAACCAGAAACAACTCAATAAATGCTATTAACATACATACAAAATACTCTCCGTTCTATGTAATAGGGCAAACACCATGCATTAGAGAACACAACTAAATGGACATTGATTACCCATAAATGTGAGGAGAGCACAGCATGGGATCCTGTTTGCCTTTTGATGAAGTTCTGTTTCCCACAGGACTCAGAGTTTATGTGGAGCTAAAATGTCCACACAGGTGTTGATAAGGCCTTGAGTTCAAAGAGAAAAAGTGGAGGCATTTAGCACCCTGTAGGCTTGAGAAAACACAGTCAGGCCCACAAATACTAATCATCGTGGCTTTGGCAATCACAGACATGGAAATAGACAAGATGGCTGTTCCCACTTAAAATTGACACAGCAATGTTGAAAGTCTGTGACAGTTTTTGGACAGCACATTATCAAAGCACAGCCCACTCAATAAAGCCAATCCTTTAATAGAATAGTCTTAAGACAGCTTTCATATTTTTCGGGTACAATTTTAAGACAGTTAAAAAAATCATGGAAATAACTTGTCTATACTATATTTCCTGAGAGTGGGCAATAAATGCTATCATGAACTGTATATATTATATAACCAGCTCCCCCTCACAATTTAGAATAAAATATGTGAAAGTGTGCTATGGATTGGATTACATATTACTGATCTCAACTTCTCTTGGCTAATAACATACTGGAATGCTTTTCCCCCCTTTTGATCTCAATGAACTACAGACATCTCATGCAGCCTGGTTTGTAACTCTTTAACACAGTTAAAAATAATTGGAAGAGGGAACAATTGCAAAATTGTATTTGAATTCAAAGATTAACAGAAGAATTAATAAATTCTGCAAGCTGAAGAAAATCTTAGATTAATGCCCAGCATATTCCTCAACATCAAGCAGTTTAGTTATCGTTGGTTCTTTTTAATAATAACAGACATGGCATTATTGTAAGTACCTCATTATATTTCCTGAGTAAGCAGCAAACATTACGTTAAGTAAGCCAGGAGCTTTAGACATATGTTCTCTCTTTTAATTCTCACAATACCTCTTTAATAACTATTTACTGGAAAGAAAAGTGAGGCTAAGTAATTTGTCAAAGTTACGTGGCTTGGATGTGACAGGCCAGGATTTGCACCTGGGTTTGATTTATTCTAAGTCCCATGCACTTAACCCTTTGTGGTACTACATCAGAAAGTAGGCAACTCTATTTAGATCCTTTGTATTAGGATAGTTTAGTATAATTTTACATCTTAATTATTTCTCCTAATAGGTCTGTAAACATATTTACCACTTAAATATAATAATTTGAGAGGCAATTGCACTAGGAGCTCATCCCAACCATATTGCTGGCATCTGAATCACTAGGGACCCTGCCCACCCAGCAATCTGCTGCTCGCACAGCCCATTAATCAGACATTTAAGTACATGCAGAGAATAGGCACTGCTACAAAATCCTCTCTCCTTATTCATCCATTCAGCCATTTATTTATTTCCTCCTCCAGACATACTGTGTGTAAAGCACCTTGCTGTGCAGGGGAGAGCTTCTGTGTCACAAAGCCCCCAGCTTGCTCCTCAAGGAGCTAGGGTCGCAGTGAGCAAGCCAGATGGTATACCAGATAACCAGCAGGCATTGGCCATGGAGGGACCCATTATTTAAAACTAGAACTTACTCTATTTCTCTCTGACTTCTAAGATGGGGGGGGGGGATTTGCATCAGTGAGAAAATAAATTCTCTGTTGCTGTCTTTCCGATTCAGAGACCGATGGAGGAAGGAGACCAGATATGTCTCTGCTACGCCTTTGCTGTTAAATAAAGAGACAGCCCCTTCGCTTAAGGAGGCATTAATAATGTCTTTGGATTTACCAAAGTGAGCTGAAAGGGAATGGGTTTGCTAGCAGCATTCCAAGGAAGCTGAGTTCAGGGGAAACGGCTGTGAGGAGAGGAGGGAGAGAGAGCTAAACAACATGCAGGTGTGGAGTTCTCCATTAAGTCTACATACAAAATGTCCTGAGTGTGTTGTTGAGATGTGTGTGTGTGTATACATTATATATACATATGCACACACACATATACACATATGATTGAGGAGGGTGTGCAAAAGAATGGGATTATGGCAAAGTGACCCATTCTCCATTAAGGTTAGCTCTGAAAGGGAAGAAGAGAATGAGATGCACATGGGGCTGAGTTCACCAAAAACAGATACTGGGCAGGAATAATGGAGAGAAGATGCCCTGGGAAAGTACATAAAAGGTTTTACGGTGGGTAGTCAGCTCACACACTGAATGGGATGATGAACAAAGCAGCTTTATTTACATTTTAAGGAGCAAGTTAACCTCTAAATACATACATAAGTCACAGGGTGTGAAGGAAGTATTATAAATAAGGTACTAGATTAAGGGATAAAAAAAGAAAGGAACAGTTTTTCAGACTTAGCTGGGATGTAGATGGTCTACATCAGTCTATGTAATGAGATTCGAGAAATCTTGGTAGACACCTTGTCTATGTGTGCAGGTGGCTTAACTGGAAAGGGATAGCGGACAAGCCTTGGCTCGGTAGTATCGCTTGCACTGTGCAGGGGAGTGGGCTGCAAATTGAAGGTCCTTGTTCAGAGCTTGGGACCAGGTAAGTGGCATGTCCTGGATGAGAACTTGGGTCTCACTGATGATAAAACCCATGCTCTTCCTAGGGTACTCTGCTGCGTTTTGGTTGTCACAGTACACTAATTTCTCAGTTTACACCATTAAACCAGAAGTTAACCTTGGGTACATAGAGAGGATTAACCCTTTGTGTAGTCCAGATGTTCATGTACGTCCTCATGCCTCCTGACCATCTCAAATACGATCATACAAAAATTTTTTTTGAGGTATTTTTTTTTATTAGATAGAAATTTATGGAATCAAAAATTACTTTTTTACTAAGAATTACTTTCTCAACTAAATGATTTATTTTTGACATAAAAATATAAAAGAGATTTCCCAGCATAGGCATCATCATATGTTGTTTGGGTATAAAATATTTTTTTTTCAATAGCCTTAATGTGTAAGGCAACATTAAAAAAGGCAAATGTATGTTCTTCTTGGTTCCATAAATTGGTTATCAAACAAATATGATTTTAAGTTAATAAAACTGTAACTGGAACTAATTTCATTTTTTGAAAATAACCAAACAAACAACTCACTCCCAGAGGTCAGCGAGCATGAAAATAACTTACTACTCAAAGGGTTACAGAAATCAGGGAGTTAGGGGAAGGGAAAAAACTACATCTTAAATTCTACTAACATATGACTCAAATTTAGCAATTTCATTAGTTTTTAATATAGGCAACAAACCACTGTTGAATTAGCAATACCTGTGACTTTATCACCAGAAAGGGTATAGAATTTTAATAGCATGTTAAATATTACTGCAAAATATTATTTGCTCTTATCCTTACTTTGAAACTTTGGCATTATTAAGACATATCACTAGATATTACTGTTTAATAGGTTAATAAGGAAACGTACTATTCCACATTTTAATTTTAATAACAGAATTTCAATATAACTAGTTTCTGCCCTGGCTGGATAGCTTTAGAGCATTGTCCTGAAGCACAGAGGTGGTGGGTTTGATTCCTGGTCAGGGTACATACAAGAACAGATCAATGTTTCTGTCTCTCTTTCTCTTCCTCTCTTGCTAAAATTGATCAATAAATAGAAAAATAGAAAAACTATATAAGTAGCTTCCTTGTAATACTCTGAATTATATTCTGTGCATATAAAAACATTATTCTGGGAAGGGGGTTCATGGACTTCATCAGAATGTCTAAGAAATCTGTTGAAAAAAAACGTTGAACTTGAGGCCTAAGGCATTTTTATTTAGACCGAGTAATTCAGGACAGTGATGGCTGTATGATACTCCTCATTACCATTTCTTTTAGAAGAGAAAGGGAGAGAGGGTGGAATAGGGCAATGCTGAGTTGTCAGGTAGGGAGCCCAGCTTCATGAACTCGGTGTAGAGGGGGAGGCCCAGAGCCAGCGAAGGCCTGGGTGAGATGCAGTGTGGCGCCCTACCACCCCCTTTATCATTAGGAGGCACCACAAGATTTCAGACCTAAACTATTGTAGCTTCTGTTCATTTGTATGCCTACGAATGGTCCCTGATTTGTTTTTTTCTATAATGTCAAAGTGTCATATGAGTATTTTCACCATAAAAATGGCTGCACAGTTTGGTCCTTTGTAATGAAGATAAATATTTGTTTTGTAATTATCAAAGATAGAGTGCATCTTGATTCATATTCATTTATCTTTGATAAAATTCCTGCTTTCTTTGAAATACTTTTAATTTGAGCCCATTTATAAGAAAATTGGAAGCATTCAAAGTTTGAAAATACTTTGCCAGGAATGCAGAACTAGTACAAAGAAAGTGATTTGACACATTAATTGCTTATATGCGCAGCATAAACAGTAATCCATGTAATATTTTAGCAAAACTTTGTAATTAAAATTATATTTTTCAGGTACAGATGTAATTGCCCTGACCATGAAAATATTGGGTCAGTACATCAATTTAAGTTAGTACAACCTGCCCCACAAATTCATTATATTTTAAGGTAAATTATACATTTAATAAATTATTTCATAACACTATTATATAATACAGTATATTTATTATTTCATGAAGAGTAATTCAGACAGCCTAACCAAGCTATGGCAAGGTAGATAGAGTGCTGACCTGGGACACTGAGGACCCAGGTTTGATACCACAGGTTGCTGGTTTGAGTGTGGCTCAACAGCTTGAGTACAGGGTTGCCGGCTTGAGCATGGGATTATAGGCATGACCCAATGATTGCTGGTTTGAAGCCTGAGGTCACTGGCTCAGCTGGAGCTACCCCCACTACCCCGTCAAGGCACATATGAAAAGGCAATCAATGAACAACTGAAATACTCAACTATGAGTTGATGCTTCTCATCTCTCTCCCTGTCTGTCCCTGTCTGGTCCTCTTTCTCACTTGCTCATTCTCTCTCAAATAAATAAATATATAAATAAGTAGAAAAGTTTAGACAATAATACAGTGGTACCCTGAGATACAAATTTAATTCATTCTGTAACCAAGCTCGTAAGTCAGTCAACTCGTATATCAAACATATTTCTCCCATTTAAAATAACTGAAATAGATTTAATATGTTCCAGCCCTGTGAAACATCCTCAAACCATCCTAAATTATAAAAGAGACATGTTTTTAATTAAGAAACACACACGTATACTTTACCAATGCATTATAAAATATATGAAATAAAAGAAAAAAATGTTATTTAGGATTTGCGCTTTTGATGGCATCCTTTTGTTTAAGGATGGTACAAATTGTAGATGTATTGAGGTCATACAGCCTTGTCAATTCAATCACTCGTACACCATACTCATATTTTTCTATCATTTCTTGCTTTACTTTTATCGACATCATTCTCTTCTTCTTCTCACCTCACTTTCTTCGGCCCCATGATAGTACACAAAAAAGTTAGTAAAAAATGCAAAAAAGTGATGCAAGAACAAGTACAGCACATGAGATTCGACTTGATTCTGTGGGTAACATGTGAGAAAGAATGAGATGCTGGTGTTGTGCTGCCGATACTGGACCCGGGCGCCAGCGTGCCAACTAGAGGCAGCTTCCTGAATCACGACTCGTATCTTGGAATTTAGCTCAGATCTTGAACAAGAATACAGACCGAATCGCAGCTCGTATCTTAAAAAATTTGTATGTTGGTCTGTTCATATCTCAAGGTACCACTGTATGCTGACAAGTCTTCAGAAATGCTTTATGCTGTCCCATCTTTTTCAGGCCATTTTTTTTTTAATGTCATTCCCTGGACTCCCTTCTATTTTTTTTTAAATGATGTATTTTATCAAATTCCTTTTCTTTTTTTATTATTTTTATTTATTCATTTTTTAGAAAGGAGAGAGAGAGAGAGAGAGAGAGGAGAGAGATAGAGAGAGAAGGGGGGAGGAGCAGGAAGCATCAACTCCCATATGTGCCTTGACCAGGCAAGCCCAGGGTTTCGAACCGGCGACCTCAGCATTTCCAGGTCAACGCTTTATCCACTGTACCACCACAGGTCAGGCTCCCTTCTATTTTTGCCTAGTGAACCTGTTTATCCTCTAAGACCCAGTGAAAATGTCACTTCTCACAGCAAGTCCTCCCTACTCACCATGAATCAAGTACCCCCTCCCTCTGCTGCACACCACCTCTAATGATATCAGCTAATGTAATAGTAATTGATGTATAGTGACTGGAGTGAAGCGTCTACAAACCAAGAAATGCTTAGGATTTCCTGCAACACCAAAAGTTGGAAAAGCAAGGAAGGACCCTCCTCTAGAGCCTTCAGAGGAACACAACCCTGATGACACCTTGATTTGGGCTTCTAGTCTCCAGGAGAGAGATTTCTGTTGTTTTAAGCCAAGTTTGTGGTAATTTGTTTTGACAAATTAGGCTAATACATACCCATGTCATACAGGATTGGAATTACCTGTGCATTGGTCTATTTCCTGTGTGAAAGGCAGGCACTGTTTCCTATTCATCTCAGTAACCCCAGTACTGGGACAGAGTTGAGCATGGCAGACCATGTTGCTTTGTTTTCATCACAAAGTGAACAGGAGAGCAAGAGGTGGTGGTGGCTCTGTGTGACCCTCCAAAAAATATTAAGAAAAAACTAGATTCCTTCCCCAAACAGCAGTGACCATTACAGATAAGAGAAATGCAGAATGTGGTGAAACTGCAAAAGGTCATTATGCAAACAGTAGGTCACCCTGGTCTATTTGGCTTTCTATAGAATCCTAATTAAAACACAGAAATAGTGGAAATTTTATAGTGGAATAGTGGGGAGCAGAGGGTTAAATCTGCCCATAAACATAAACAATTTAAAATCTCTCAGTGTATAAACTTCATATGGTAATATTATGCTTCTATAATATTAATTGTTTCCACAATGACTCTAGTTGTTGAAAAAGGCTTTAATTTCTTTAGGGCAGTTTTTATTTAATATGGCTGCATGCACTAGGTGCATTATAAACTTCTTGGTTTAACCAAAGAAAGCCTTGAACTTTTAAGCTATGCAGTGGTTTATAATACTATTTAGTTTTTAGGTGATAGCTGTGTAATGTTGTGCAAGTTATTTAATAAAGCACCATCAGAATTGCTGGGAGGGTTATCTATTATCTATTTTCTATCTGTATCTCATAGTAATGATGTACACTGCAGGCACTATTGTAGTTATAACCTTCATTATGAATCAACCTTAACAACTCTCCTGCTTTTATAAAGATACATCCACTTTCATTCTTTTTCAATTAGCCATTCAATCATCCACTTATTCATTAGCAGTAAATTCATCTCTCTCTCTTGAGAGAACTGCTTACCAACTTACATTGTTTGAAAAATCTAGGAGCTTATTCCATTCAAAAGAAGGTTAGTACTATTTCAGACACTAAGCAGACAGCAAAGTAACTGATCCATTGTTGCCATCATTCCTTCCTCTCACCCAGTGTGGAAACTGATGGAATACACAATATGTGGGATGGTGCTTCCCCGTGGCAGCAGGAACATTCCTGCTGGACCAAGGCCCTCACAGCACCATAGTGATATTCTGAAATGAGTACCATAATTAAAACACTTATTCCTACTCTCATGCTTGGTTATTGCTCCATAAAACGCAGCTACTATGCTAAGGAGGCTGGTGTGCTAATACCATCACTCCTTCTGTGCACTTGGTCCTTAGACAACAGATTTGCTGGCCTTCAAGTTCATCCTTGGAATCCTTCCCTGCCAGCAGACTTGGCCAGGAACTGAGGGCAGGAATACTGTTCACTGCCCCAGCACCTAGATCTGTGCTTGGTCCCTAATAGATGGAAGAATGAATAAATGAATGCATGAATGAATTCACTCCATCAGCTGTTATGAAGCCGGTTCCAAGATCTTGGACTTTTCAATAATGCCTTAAGAAAGTTTATCTATTTCTTCCCCAAAGAGCAGCTATGCATTCCAATGGCTTTTTATAAGAGTCCTGCTCATTTCAGGATGTAACTTTGCACTACCTCTTTTTATAGTGTTATTACTATTTTTCTGGAAATTTGATATGTGACTAATGACCCAGATGACTGTAGCTCTAAAATGTAGTTTCAAGAAAGAGAATGTTAGTGTCATGAAATTTATTTGGATTTCCAAAATACCAGTAACCCTTAAGCAGTCACATATACACCCCAGTTATAAGCATTTGTGGCTAAATTATATGCAAGTTGAGTGATTCATAGCAGTGTGGGGTATACAGAAGGTATCACTGTCTAAATTACATCTTATAAGCAATTCCACTTGTGGCCTGGCTTTGAGAGGTTCATAAAATGGCACTTACACTGACACATGACTTACCAATACAGCTTTATCAGCTAAAGTTAAAAAAATACAAAACTATTTTTCCTGATTATTAGTCTTACTCAAACTGTCTCCCCTTCCTATAAATATTCAATCAGAGGCTTGAGGATCACTTATTCTGGATGTTTAAAAAGAGGTTTTTGTATTGGCTAAGGGACTAGAATTCATGACCATTAGTTTATCCTCGTGAAATGAAGAGTTTATGATTAGTACTGTGTGTTATCAGTGTAGGTAGTATTCGCTTCCTAGTATAACCACCAATGCATACTTCAACTATATTTGTGCCAAAAATTAAAAATAAATCCTATTAACAAGTGCATATTGTAGCTTTACACAATGTAGGCAGATGCAATGTAACGACCACCTTGCCAAAAGTTTTTGTGATTGGCTGTCAATAACATTTGTTTTTCATAAAGAAAAAAAGATACCAGGAAAATGCTTGTTTCTTCTCTTAGTAAGACTTCATCCATCTTCTCTCTCTCTCTCTCTCTGTTAATATTGTTTTCATTTGTAGGTGTTGGACGACATTTGTAATACCTCGCAGCTTGTCTCCCTTTGTCTTCTCTTTGGTGGTCAGTACGGGCTGGAGAGTAGTTGTTGATGTATCAGAAGGAAGGCTTCACTGACTCCAGCTGCGAGGGGCTGGGATAAGGCGGTGGATTCTAAACTTTGATGCAAATCAGCATCACCTGGAGAGCTTGTTGAACTACAGCCTGCTGAACCCACTCCCAGGAATTTCTAACCCAGTGGGTCTAAGCAGGTCCCAGGCGACACTGGAACCGCTGGTCTTGGGGGTGCTTGGATAGATATTTAGGTAAGGACTTCTGTTTCATGATGTTGTCTGAGTCTAGCCTTAACCTGTAGCTGTGGGGTAAGGAGCCTCTCCGGGTTCTCTCAATGTAGCAGTCCCTAGTTTAAAGTATTTACTGGTATCTCTTTCCTTAATCCACGTACATTTACAGTAAGTGTAGGTCATGGCTTTTTTTTTTACTGTGAGGCACCAATGCCAAACACATTCTGTACTAGGGAGGAGTGTGAGGTGGCAGGAGCAGAGGAGGACAGCTGGCACCTGGTACTTCCCTTTCACTGATTCAGTTCAGGCCATGGAGGATTACCATTTCCTCAATAAGGAGTGCTTTTCTACATGAAGATATGTCTCCTTTCAAAGTAATGTTGCCTTGGGGATTTGAAGGTCTACTGAATTCTGAATATTTTACTTGACCTGGATACATAACTGAATATTTTACTTTGTCAAGTGTATTTGTGTCTATTCAGTGCCCTCGATAATTCCCTTTTTACCTGTTGCTGACTCCAAGGTGACCTATAAAAAGCACTACAGCTTTTTATCCCTAAGTGATCAGGCAGCCTTTTAAGTTTGGACTTTTAAATAGCAGGTCTAAGCCCTGGCCGATTGGCTCAGTGGTAGAGCGTCGGCCTGGCGTGCAGAAGTCCCGGGTTCGATTCCCGGCCAAGGCACACAGGAGAAGCGCCCATCTGCTTCTCCACCCCTCCTCCTCTCCTTCCTCTCTGTCTCTCTCTTCCCCTCCCGCAGCCGAGGCTGGGCGTGCCGGGTGGATCCCGGTCGGGCGCATGCGGGAGTCTGTCTGACTGTCTCTCCCCATTTCCAGCTTCAGAGAAATACTAAAAAATAAAAAAATAGCAGGTCTAAGTCTTCTATGCTAGTTTGGGGGTCCTTGTGGTCTTTTTTTTGCCTCTTGCTTGTATTCTGACTTCTTAACGCACCTCTGTGACTTGATGATTCTGTCGCACTGTCTACTTGGCTTTGACATCCAGGTTTTCCTTGGTTCTGCGCCCTGAGAACCATGTCAGTCCCCGTCCTCCTTCGTGTTCGGCTCAGGCCCCAGCACTCCACACTAAGTCCAGGTCTTCAAGCTCCTATATCTCCGTGTTTGCATAGCGCTTGCTAATTTGCTTTTATATATGTTAATATACACATCTTCATTCATGAGGAAAGAAGATAGATTGCCTACTATTGAGAAGAGCAAAGTTCTAACATCTCGTGTTAGGTTATTCAGTTTTGTATTCATATACATTTTGAGATTATTTGAACTATGTCCATTACCATGTTTACTATATCCATTTCTAGTTTCATGTGGCAAAAAACCAGCCCAAACTACCTTAAAGAAATTTACTGTATTTCCCCAGGTATAAGACTCTTCCATGTATAAGACTCACCTTAATTTTGGGGCCCAAAATTTGAAAAGAAATGTATTACATAAAGTTATTGAACTCAAGTTTTGTTCATCATAAAATTCATAGAACTCTCCATCCATGTGAAAACTCTGGAAATGCAAGTTAAAAAAAAAATCTACAACCACTGTATAAGATGCACCCAGTTTTTAGACCCCAAATTTTTTGAAAAAAGGTGCATCTTATACATGGGAAAATATGGCAGTATTACGGCCCAAGTAAAGGGAGAAATCAAGAGGGCTGGCTTGCTTTAGGTTTGGCTTGAGGCGAAGTTTTAAGTGGAAACACCAAAGTTTCATTTCTCACTTTCAGTTTTTCAATTCCATGCCTTCTGAGTTGGGTTTTTTTTCTCAAAGATGCTCTGCCTCACAGCAACAGGTCTAATTGTACAAACTCACGCTTCCACGTCAGTGGACAGAGAGAGCGTCCTTTCCCTCGGCTTCCCGTGGTCCCCGAGACCCTCTCTGACAGTCTGACTGGGGTCGCGTGCCCACATCCAAACCAGTCATGGCCACTGCGGGCCACGGAACATAAAGGACTCAGTGCTACCAAGCCGGGACTGAGATCCCACGCTGAGAGCTGAGCTAGGAAGATTCCAGTCAGAACACTCGATGAACTGATTGCCGAAGCACGAATCTCACACACAAAATCGTGGTGCCCCTCCCATGTATACTAATCAGAGGGTGGTTGATGGTTTCAGAAAATAGATCTCCTCTTGATCCTTAATTTTTATCCTTTCAGATCGCAAGTTACCAGTATTTCTGAGGCTTTTTTATTTTTTTAGTTAATAAAAAAACAAAAAACAAAAAAATGATCTTTGTTGCCGTCAAGATTTACGAGATACATCTGACCTGTGGTGGCGCAGTGGATGGATAAAGCTTCAACCTGGATCGCTGAGGTTGCTGGTTCAATGCCCCGGGCTTGCCGGGTCAAGGCACATATGGGAAGCAACTACTATGATTTGATGCTTCCCACTTCTCTGATCCTCTCTTCTCTATTTAAAAATCAATAAACTAAAAAAATTAAAAAAAAAAGACTTACAAGGTATATAATATTTAGAGATAAAGTTCTCACAGAACATATATTTTTGGTTATTTTTTTTCTACAAGATTATTTAAAATCTGATAAGGACTATCATTTGAATGAAAGAATTTGGGGAGTATAGAAAATAATTACATCAGTGGCAGTTTAAAAAACAAACACTTTATTATTGGCATCAATATAATGTCATAGAAGCTTCAGGACCCCTCATGCCAAAAATATGTATAAAGGGAGATCAACAAAATTAAAAAATCAGAAGTGAGAACTCAAATCATTTGCAAAAAGAAAAATAACATTGTTCTATGGGCATATTCTTACAGCTTTTTATTGAGATATAATTGACATATAACTGTAAGTTTAAGGTATATGATATATATGTTATCTATAAGGTATAGATAACAGTTCCATCACAACATATAATTATCTTTTTTTCTCTCTCTCTCTCTTATGGAAACATTTAAGATCTCATCTCTTGGCAACTTTGAAGCATATTATACAGCACTATGGGATATAATTATCATGTTGTCCATCAAATCTTGAGAACATATGTATCTTCAAGCTTCAAGTTTGTAGCCTTCAACTTAATCTCCCCACCACCACCACCAGCAGCCCCTAGAAACCACCTTCTACTCTGTTTCTATGAGTTTGGCTTTTTTAAATTCTGCATATAAGTGATATCTTACAATGTCTGTTACATTCTTATGTCTTAAGAGATCTCTCACATCCCTGCACAGAGGGTATCAGTGAGGTCCATTTTAAAATAAAGTCAGATTGATTACTGAATAGAAAGAAATTCCCCCAACTCATTTCCCATCTTGCTTAGAATAAATTTAAGTCCTTACTGACCCTGTCACTTCTCCAGTGGACGCTTATACTTCCTTCCTGCCCACTCACTCACTCTGCTAAAGCTCCCCCAGCTGGCTCGCAACTCCCTCCAGCTCCATGACACTTGACATGTGAGTCATGCCCTGCCATGAGCTTCCACACGCCCTGCTACTTGGCTTGCTCCCCGATTCCATCCTTGACTGTACAAGTCTCCGTTCTAGTTTCATTTCCTCTGAGTCACCTTTCGTCCCCACCCTACTCAATATGCCATACTCAACTCATGGCTCTTCATCCTTGAAGTCTGCTTTATTTTCCCCCCATGGACCTAAACATATGACATTGTAATCTATTAATTTATTTGACCTTTAATAATTTCTCTCTCATGAGATTGTCAGCTTCAGCAAGCAAGACTGTGGACAGGTGCTTTAGTGCTGTACGCCCGGTGAGCAGAACAGTCCCTGGCCTATAGCTTGCTCTCCTTAATTAGTTGTTGAATAAATCAATCAATTAGCTCAGCATTTTAGCTTAATTGGTAAGGTTTTCAAAGTAATATTTTACCTCAAGGTGAAAAATTTGTGAGTTGTCTAGTAGTTTTCAGCAGGGAAAGAGTGCCACAATTCTGGTTCATGTAGGTTTCCTAGGAGACCGATATTTTCTTTTTAACAACGTGGTGGAATCACAGTTTGAGCCTCTGCTGTCATTTTGACATCCAGACCTGGGAAATGCTATTTTCTCCTTTTTAAGGGTTTGGTAGTCAGGTTCTTCTGTACAGAAAGGAACCACGGGAGGCTAATGCTAATAAACCCTTATATTGGTTTTGATTTTTTTTTTTTTAATCTTTGCCTCTGTAAAACCCATGGATCTGAAAATCTGAAGAGAATGATCATGAACTTAGTAAGAGCGAGAACATGCATAAAACCTGTCTGGAAACAAACAATGGTGGTGTTACAAAAGACTGGCTTTTCAAAGTTCAGTTGAGATTGAATTGTTTCAAAGTTGAAATATTTTCCCTGAAATAGACAAGATAAACATGCTGGTTAGGTGCATAGCCCAGGCTCCAGAAGCTACTTAATCCTTCAGTATCTGATGAATCATGGCTATGATTTGATTTTTACCTGGCCCCATTCATTATATTGCTTCTGTGGGGTATCTTGTTGCTAATTAATAGATTCCAGTATGGAGCCCTTCAACTTCCTCCACTGGGCTGCAGGGGGCAGGGATTAGAAACTCTGCATAAAACATTTTAGCTATCTATCCCTCACATCGGTGTAAAGAATATGCAGTGTAAATTAATTAATATACCAACTGCATTTCTTTTTCCCAACTGGGAAATTGGTGAGTTTCTTTCTTTTTGCAGCAGATCTAGATTTGAACCTATACAAATAAGTACTCGTTGTTTGTATGACATTTAAGGATTTGCTAATGCATATAAAGTTAGAATAAAAAAATTGTCACAGATCCAAGAGCCATAATCCTGACTGGCACAAATTTTTATTGTGTCATACACGTTCAACAAAAGTAGAGGACTGGGGGAGACATGGAACAGGGATTGAGAGGGCTAAGCTTGTTGAAAGTGCAGATCTGAAAAATGGAGGTTTAGCTGCCTTTCAGATTTCACAAATGTTTAGGATGTATCTGTCATCAGCTAGTTTTTCTAACCTTGCAGCTGACCTAAATTCTTAAGGAAACATACATTTCAGAAAATCAGTCAACCATTTATGTTGAGTTTGGATTTCATAATGAATTCATAAGAAGTTATAAAAAAAAAAAGCTTCAGGGAAATGTGAGAAACATCCTTGAACTCCTCCATTCCAGGTCTCTGAGGGCAAGGGCTTTGTTTGCTTGCTCACTATTGTACCCCAGTGTCTAGACTGGCATATAATATATGCTCAATAAATACAGGGTGTGGCAAAATAGGTTTACAGTGTTTCACATGGAAAATAATGCAGTAATTCATAAATAATAATACAAGAATAAACTGTGTCTCACATACTCACACTGTAAACTTATTTTTGCCTCTCCCTGTATTTGTTGAATAACTCAATAAGAGACCATGCCTTCTCCTCATTAGGGAAGCCAGAAAGGGGTGATAGTCCTGTTTCCATACCTGACATCAAGGACATGAACAGGTGACCTAGGAACAGCAAGAGGCCATCCTTAACATGGAATTTGAAACTGGAGGAAATGATGTCAATAAGTTTGGATATTATTTATAGAATCAATATTGGCATCAAATGTCTGAAGTTGTGGTTTCTAGTCTTTGCTTTGGTGGCTGCAAAGTCCCACAGCATCTTGGTGACAGGACCAGAAGCTGAGTCTTAACTAATCCTTTCTTTGGGTTATCGTTCTCACTGCAAAACCTCCCTTTGCGGTCTAACACTTTTCTAAACTTATTTATTTATTTATTTACTTATTTATTTATCTATCTAGTTATTTATTTTAGCTTTTCTATTGGGTCTTTGTGGTAGTATTATTACTTTGCTAACTGAGTTACCTAGAGTTGGTTTCTGTTGTCTGTATCCAAGAATCTTAATTGGCATTAGATAGTGTATCAGAGATTATTAGGAATGAGAATTTAGGATTAGGGAACTAATAGGTAGCATACACTTACTTCTCAGTGGACTTTAGGGATTAGAGGGAGCATCTCAAATAAAATTAATATAATTATCTGAGTTACCATTCTTTTGCATAATAAATAATTGTTGAAACATGGTATTTCTTTTCCTGTTTGGGTATCTTTTGGACTTAATGGCTTTTCACATATTTCATTCATTTTGTTTAACTATACTTATTTCTTTCCATTGAGGGTCACTATCTGAAAGAGCCTACGGCTCCTTTTCCCTTTCAGCAATACTATTGAGACCCTTTGAAACGATTTCTTGCTTTTTTCTCAAGGTAGTCCTGGTCCACCTTGAGTTTTCCCTGCAGCCTCTCCTTTTTTTTCTTTCTTTTTAACACCATGGTGTTAGGGATGCAAGTAAGATTGTTCATCATACCTCTGGTAGCTATTATGACACTGTATCCCTGATCTCTGAAAGTTTGACTCCACTTTGATTTTACAAAAGACTTTCATTAGTTCTGCTGCAGCTTTTTTCTTTTAAGATTTTATTTATTCATTCTAGAGAAGAGAGAGAGAGAGAGGGAGGGGGAGAGAGAGGGGGGGAGGGAGAGAGAGAGAGAGAGAGAAGGGAAGATCAGGAAGCATCAACTTCCATATACATACCTTGATCAGGCAAGCCAAGGACTTTGAACCAATGACCTCAGCGTTCCAGGTCGATGCTTTATGCACTGTGCCACCACAGGTCAGGCTTTTTTTTTCTTCTTCTTCTTTTTTTTTTTTTTTTTTTTGAATTTTTATGAAATGCAAACAGGGAGAGACAGTCAGACAGACTCCCGCATGCGCCCGACCGGGATCCACCCGGCACGCCCACCATGGGGTGACGCTCTGCCCACCAGGGGGCGATGCTCTGCCCATCCTGGGCGTCGCCATGTTGTGACCAGAGCCACTCTAGCGCCTGAGGCAGAGGCCACAGAGCCATCCCCAGCGCCCGGGCCATCTTTGCTCCAATGGAGCCTTGGCTGCGGGAGGGGAAGAGAGAGACAGAGAGGAAGGCGCGGTGGAGGGGTGGAGAAGCAAATGGGCGCTTCTCCTGTGTGCCCTGGCCGGGATCTTCTTCTTATTTTTTTTTTTAAATTATTTTTATTTATTTATTCATTTTAGAGGAGAGAGAGAGAGAGAGAGAGAGAGAGAGAAGGGGGGAGGAGCAGGAAGCATCAACTCCCGTATGTGCCTTGACCAGGCAAGCCCAAGGTTTCGAACCGGCGACCTCAGCAGTCCGGGTCGACGCTTTATCCACTGCGCCACCACAGGTCAGGCATTCTTCTTATTTTTAATGCAAAAATCCTCTGGATTTATTGTTAGTAAACACAGGTATTAATGCAGGTTTTTTGTAAAAGTGAAGTGGCTTAACTAGAACTTTCAGAAAATGAGGGACAGTCTTTGCTTTACACTGTTTCCGTTTATGAATGGGGTTCAGAGAAATCCCCTACTTCTGGAGAGTGGGGGGACTTGCACTTTAGTGCATGAGCTGCAAGAGATGTCTTTTAAAAATCATGAGCTCACAGTGTTTCCAATTATATAGTGAGTTCCCTATATCCCTCTTTCTTTGTTGTAAGACAGTTTTCTATTTGCTTTCTTTATGATACATATTTAAATTATTATTTTCTCACCCAAAATTTAATTATATTTACTTCTTTTGTGTGTGTGTGTTAGAGAGAAACAGAGACAGAGAGAGGAACAGATAGGCACAGACAGGCATGAAAGGAGAGAGAGATGAGAAGCATCAATTCTTCATTGCAGCACTTTAGTTGTTCATTGATTGCTTTCTTGTTTGTGCCTTGACTGGGGGTTACAGCCGAGCCAGTGACCCTTGTGCTCAAGTGGTGATTTTTGGGCTCAAGCTGGTGACCATAGGGTCATGTCTATGATCCCATGCTTGAGTTAGCGATTCTGCACTCAAGCTGTTGAGCCTGTGCTCAAGCCAGATGATCCTGAATTCAAGGCAATCTCGGGGTCTTGAACCTGGGTCCTCTGCATCCCAGGCCAAAGCTCTATCCATTGCACCACTGCCTGGTCAGACTATTTCCTTCTTTTTGTAATTCTTGCATACTTCATTTTCATTTTATTCATACTTTACTGTATTTTCTGCAGTAATCCTATCTTTTATCATTTTGAGTTTTACTATGTTTCATTTTCAGATAACTTTATTAAAGAATGAAGATATTTTTGATAAGATGTTACAAAATCAGAAGTTATAATAATTGTTAATTTTCCAAAAATTATTCCCCAACATATTACAAATATGTTTTCCCGAATGAACTACATATATAATATTTTTAAGATCAAAGTGCTCTTTTTATTTGTATATGATTTTTGACAGAATGACTATGCATTTTGTTAAACTGGCTTTCATGTAGTATTAGCAATACATTCTATATCCATGGGTGAATAAAATAAAAACCTGTGTGCTTTCTACTCTCTAATTTACCAGAAACTTGGAACAATTTGGGATTGAAATGGTGTAATTAGTTTGGCTTCATCACAAACACGTTTTAGACATGAAAGAACAGAGCTCACGGAGAGTAATAACCAGTCCGTGACAGCCCCGTCAGCTGGGAAGGCAGTGATAATTCCGGTTAAGGGTTCCTTTTCATAGCACTTGGAAGCACAGTGGGTATAATATTAAAAGTTGGAACAAAACACCTCAGCTCAGAATTATATGGATGTTGAAAATAATAGAATAAGAAACTAGCATGATGCTGAGTTTAATTTGTAAATAAATCTTAAAGCATTATTTTGGAGGACAAATTACCAGCTTGCAGATTCAACAACAGTGGTTATATCTGGTGAATAGAATTTCCTAGAATTGTAGAATTTGAAGCTTTTAGTTTAAATGTCTTTTTGGAATTAAAAACCTAGAAGAAGAAAATCTTGAAGTTGGTCATTATTTTATTCACCAAAAATTATATTTCACTTGAATTTTATTTTGCTTTGAGGCAAAATTTTACTATGCCCTGTACCTGAGAAGAGGACCTTATATTCTCTCTTTTCTTCTTCCCTCTTCCTCTCTCTCTTCCTTTAAGTTAGTAAGACATATTGCTGGGGAGAATGACATACTACCCTAACTTCACTTATAATATAGAAAATTGATGGTAGATTATTGACCTACAAGTGTTGTAAAGAGAATTTCTGTAATTGAAGAGAGAAACTAGCAGCTTCACACTGTCCCCATCATAACAGTAAAGTCTTTATAGAGAAAGCGTAATATATATGCAATATAATAAATGTTGAATATTAAAGTTTGCTGTGTCAACATTTTAGTAAGTTTTCTGGTATAGTCATTTGTGTTCTTAAAAATTATATTCTCTTACATTTTTCCTTTCCATAGCTATTTACTACGTGCTAACAAACTATAAGAATTGACAATTTGTCTTACAATCAATTTATCTACATCATATAAAGAGCCATGAGGAGCAAGAATCTAGCTTTCCTCTTGGTTGGGTTTGTTTTTTATTTTTAAAGCATTTCTTCCTTTCTTCTCTGAGCAGCCAGTGTGCTGGGGCGAAGGGGAGCTGCTTGCCTTTCCTGCCTGGCTTCTCTTGCAGCATGGCGATCAATCAGTCACATTGCAGGGTTATTTGTGAAAGGAAGTCAAAGCTCTTCCCTATAGATTAAGATAGGAGACACTATGCTTTTCTAGCTTATTTGAGCCAATGGGCAATTCCCATGACTTTCTGAGAAGTCTTAAGTAAGAAGGGAGCAAAGGAAACATTTGAATTGTTAGCAATTTCCAGTTAGCTGAAGAATTGGTTCTAATTTTCAGGTTGAGCTGAGGCAGTGGTTCTCACTCTTGAGCATGCCTCAGAATCACCAGGAGGGCTGGTCAAATACAGATGTATGGGCCACCCCTATATTTCTGACTCAGGAGGTCTACGGAATTATGTTTTTCACAAATATAAAGTCATTTTGATGCTGTTTGTCTGGGTTCCACATTTTGAAAGCCATTGCATTAAAAAAAAAATAGATACTCTGGCCCTGGCTGCAGAGTTTAGTGAGTAGATAGTCGTCTGGGCATGCTGAAGTCATGCATTAAATCCCTGGTCAGGGTATATGAGAAAAGCAATGAATGAGTGTAGAACAAACTGGAACATCTAAGTAGAACAATGAATCGATGTCTCTGTCTTTTTCTCTCTCTCTCTGTCTCTTTCTCTCACACACACATCAATAGAAAATTTTTTAAAAATATAGGTACTCTATAAATCCACTAGATTATGGGTCCCAAAAGAGCAGTGATTTTTTTCTTATCATTACTCATCTCACTGAACACAGTGTATTGAACATAAATTCTCACTCAGTAAATCAATATTTATTAAACATTTAATTGAGGTGTAATCTGAGTAGCCTCTAGATTCATATCAAATTGCAATTTCTCCCATTTTGCCTCTGTTATATTAGCTTGTTTTATTTTTTCATACCATTTGTCAATATCTAAAATTATCTTGATTAGGCGTTTACCTTTTTTATCTATCTCTCACTCACATATTTGCACTAGTATTTAAAATCTGCATCAACTTTTTTTTTTTTTTTTTCATTTTTCCGAAGCTGGAAACGAGGAGGCAGTCAGACAGACTCCTGCATGCGCATGACCGGGATCCACCCAGCATGCCCACCAGGGGGCGATGCTTTACCCTCTGGGGTGTCGCTCTGTTGTGTCCAGAACCATTCTAGTGCCTGAGGCAGAGGCCACAGAGCCATCCCCAGCGCCTGGGCCATCTTTGCTCCAATGGAGCCTCGCTGCGGGAGGGGAAGAGAGAGACAGAGAGGAAGGAGAGAGGGAGGGGTGGAGAAGCAGATGGGTGCTTCTCCTGTGTGCCCTGGCCGGGAATCGAACCCGGGACTCCTGTACACCAGGCTGTCGCTCTACCGCTGAGCCAACCGGCCAGGGCCTGCATCAACTTTTTTCAGTGTTGTACTCCAGTGCCTAGTAGTAAAGCAATAATTGGAAGAACAGATGAATGAAATAATGGATTATTGTAAAATCTACCTCTAATTTCAAAAATTTCAATCTGACAGTGTTGCAGCTCATTTCATTTTGATCTATTCAAGGTTAGGTCAGGCCTAAGCAAAAATGAAAAGTAGGTAAAGAAAAGTATCTCTGGGAAATATTTATTGCAGTTCCTTCCATGTTCCCACCCCCTACTTGACTTGCCCTTTCTCTCCCTACATCCCCATCCCTAATTTATTAATCCCATGCTCAGTTTCTTTAGTCACACTGGAATATAAAACAAATGACTGTCGCTTGATATTTTAACTTTTCTAAAGAATACACAAATTTTAAAATCAAGGTTTGTCCTGGCTGGGTAGCTAAGTTGGTTGGGAGCATTGACCCAATATGCTAAAGTTGTGGGTTCAATCCCTGGTCAGGGCACATACAAGAATCTCTCTTTCTTCCTTCTTCTCTCTCTCTAAAATAAATAATTATTTTATTAAAAAATAAAAGATGTAAATCGAGCCTTCCCATGTGCATAAACAAGATGTGTGGTCCATTTAAAAAGAGATAAAATTGAGTTTTATTTACTCCTATTGTAAAATTAACATATATTCATTTTGAAAAGAAATTGTAAAAATATTTGATTGAAAGGTAGAAAAAAAGCACTTATTTTTATATAGGGCTGACTACCATTAATATTATAGTTTGCTTTTTTCACAATCTCCTGCTATGTTTTTTTAACCTAATTATGATCAAATATGTATAATATTATGCCATCTATAAAGACTTCCAACTGATCAAATACTATACTATTCAAAGAACATAAAAATTCAGAAACATGTGAAGGAAAATCATTCATAGTCTTGTTATTCAGCAGTAACTCTCCTATTTTGGCCAGTTTTCTTGTAGCCTTATATTTAACATAGCTAAGATCATTTTCCATTTGGTATTGTCCATGAAGGAACATTCATAGTCAAATACGTAGCAAATGGCATAAAGGAAGGCTGGTTGACAACAGAGAAGAACATCTGGCACAAAATGATTTTAGTCTTCCCAAGTTAAAATAAAAATAACATAGTGTTTGAGGTCATTCAAAAATAATAAAAATCATTACTTAAGTTTTTAGGTAATGAAAATTGCCATTTTTGAGGGAGGGAGGGAGGGAGGGAGATTGATTTGACTTTATAGCTCTCCCAGCACCATCACAGTGGTCAGATACTTCAGCATCTCAAACTGCATGGAACCAATTATTATTTTAATTGGTTATCATGGTAGGCAAAAAATTTCATTTGAAATCTAAATCATGTGGAATGAAATACATAATTTCTGGTATGCAGAAGAGACTGTAGGAAAAGATTCGATGCTAATATAAGCACTCTGAGCCATATTTTGTAAGTCTATAAAATGCACCTAACAACATGTAGTTCAACTTAGTTCATAAAGTTAAAAAAAAAAAGCCTATTTATTTTTGGTTTCTCATTTTTTATTCATTCCTTATATTTATTGTAATTTTTAAATTTTATTTTAATCCAAAGGGAATTGATGGTAAACTTCTTAAGCCATACAAATTTGAGCGTGTCTTTTAGTAGCATTCCTCTGAAAGAAAATTAGCTGGTTATAAACTCATTGAAATGACAACCATCCCTTTCCATAGTTACACTGCCCTTGGGCTCCTTCCTATTCTTGCAGTCAAAAGTGTGAGGAAAGTATCTTTATTCTTGATTCGTGACATTTTCAAAAATTTGTTCTGAATATATCAAATTTTTTTTTACATATTTGTACATTTTATTATTTTTATTTATTTTTACATATTTTTAAGTGAGAGGAGGGGAGACACTGAGACAGAATCACACATGTGCCCTGACTGGGATCCCCCTGGCAACCCAGGTCTGGGGCCAACTCAAGAATCTACCAAGCTATTTTTAGTACCTGATGCTGATGTGCTGGGAGCAAACGAGCTATCCTTATCGCCAGGGCTGATGCTCAAACGAATCAAGCCATTGGCTACAGGAGGGGAAGAGGGAGAGGGAGAGAAACAGATGGTCACCTCTCATGTGTGCCCTGACAGTAGATCAAACCCAGTACATCCGTATGCCGGGCCAACAATCTATCTACTGAGCTAGCCAGTCAGGGCCTATTTGTACACTTTAATCTGAACACTCAGATCATTTTTTCAGCCTGAGAAAATTTTAAAACTTGTGCATTGGTGTTCTGAACTTTCTGGCTTCTTATTGTTAGCCATTCTGCATAAGACACTGTTGGAGATGCCACAGTGTGCAAGATAGAAAGATTCTTGTTTTAGTGGATCTTACATTCATTCTGTCAGAACAGATGGACAATAAACAAGGGGGGGGGGTAGAAAACAGGGTAGGCTGATAGAAAGGACTGATGAGAGGAGAGGGAGAAGGTGGTCCATTTTAAAGGGTCATGAGAAAAATTTTCTCTGAAAGGTAACATTTGAGTGGAAGCATGAAGGGTGTGGTGGACTATTCAAAAGAAAGGAAAGAACCGGAAGTTCTCAGAGTCTGATAGGTGGGTGGGTCCAGGTCACAAAGAATCTAAGGGGATCTGGAGAGTTTGAACTGGAAAGACCTTGAACGGTTTTACAAAGTGGAAAGATATGATTCAGTCTACATTTTCTAGATATTTGACTTTCTTACTGTGCCACAAAGGATTACAAAAAAGCAAGGATAAAATCAGAAAATCTAGTTAGGGGTCTCATGCAGCAGTTCAAGTGACAAGTAATGGTGGATTGAACCAAGGAAACAGTGAGAAGAGAGAGCTGTAGATGGAATTGGGATATATTTTGGAGGTAGGACTAACATGACTTGCTGATGGATTGACTATAGGGATTGAGTAAAAAAATAAATAAAAATTGCTACTTGGTTGTTTATTTGTACAAAGGGGTGAATAGTGAGGACTAGAGGAGAGAAAATCTTGGGTGGATGGAGAATCAAGTGTTCAGGAATCTGGGCAGAGTATGGAGGGGAGTGGAGAGAGAGATGAGATGAAATGGGAGACATTACTAATGTTGAACATGTATTTGGGTTGATGGATGGAGCTCTCAGAGTTCATGAAGGATTGATGGCATGGAGATTCTAGGTTGGGTAAACTGAAATAATTAGAGGTACTTATTAGCAAAAGGGATACTTCTTGTGATTCTGAATTTGGGGTAGTTGTTACTATACCAAAATCAAACATGTGACCGTGTGGTTGGCCAATGTGAAATTAAAAAAAAAAAAATGATCATTTTAAATGATTAAAAAATTATTGGAGTTTGGTAGGTAAAAAAATAAACTATCCAAATGAGTTTTGATAGCCTCAATAATAATTGCATAAAGTACTGCATAGGAAATACAGTTAATAATATCATAATAACTATGCATGGTGCCATGTGGGTTCTGGAAATATCAGGGACCACTTTGTAAAGTATATTATTGTCTAGACATTCTGCTGTATACCTGAAACTAACAAAAAATGATATTGAGTGTAAACTGTATTTGAAAAAACATAAAATAAAAATAAAGTATTTCCCACAATAAGGGGGCAATAATTGCAGAAATATTCATGGAGAGAGAGAAACTGCCTTGCACAGAACATGTATAGATGACACATAGCAGAAGTAGTGTAGAACATCATTTACAGAGAGGATGAGATTCATGAAAGGAAAAGAACTCCAGTGTTTTGGAAAAGGCAACGTGGAACAAAGAGAAACTTGGCTTATCTCTATGCACCGGGATACTTGGTGTAGGCAATAAAAGCAGGCTCAAAGTAGACTTGGGGTGATGAACATAATACAGTATACAGATGATGTATTTTAGAATTGTATACCCAAAACCTATATAACTTTATTAACCAAAGTCACCCCAATCAATTAAATGAAAAAATAAAAAAGCAGGCTCTACATGAAAAAGTTGTAAGTGATGAGTCACCCTTGGGAAAATTATCCATAAAACACGTATGTTGGGAAGGTTCTGGTAACAGACAATGAATCCCAAAGGGCAGAGAGCGAAGATTTGAGAAGGCTTGGTCTTGAGCCAGCATTTTCTATCTTACATAAATATGTTTTTCTGTTTCCATCATTTTGTACTTTTGACTTCCACATCAAATATTTAAATTGCTATAGCATTCATTCTGCTTCTCACTCCTTGTAATATTTATTTAAATTATCCTGTTGTTTTTTTTTATTCTTTGACATCCTGCTTTAACTCATCCTGCCTTTTCCTCATTTTGACATTTTCACTTCTTAAGGATTTTTTTACCAGTAAATAATGTCTTCTGGAATCTTTTGAGACTACCCAATGCTTTCCTATACTTGTCTGGGCTTCTTTCAGAAGGTCATCTTCTGAGGTGCTTCTCTTGTGTATTTTCAGAATGATGCTCCCCTCCCCCTTAATTCTGTGATTTTTATTCATAATTATGAAACGTCCATCAGGATTTTGGTCTTGCTCACTTTTCCAATAACCCCTGGGTTAGGAAAAAACAAAATAGGCTAAGCTGCACTCCAACTGAACATTGGGTAAGATTTTGTGCTAAAGACGACCCCCCTAGATGTCCGAGAACAGAGAACTGGCAAGGCCCTAAGAGCTCTGCACATCTATATGCTTACTAATCAAGGGACATGCACTGGTTCATCTTGAATTGGGACCAGATAATGGAGGGGACTGACTACAAGTTTGTTGGGAAAGCTTCGGCCAGTTAGTAATGAGAAGAGAGTGGGTTACCGAAAGCCATAGCGCAGGCCATGAACACAAGTGGTTTGTTCCCAGTCTGCCCCATTTACCAGGGTTCGTCTGTTTAACTCCTACTTGAATCTAATCCTTATTTTTAGATAGTCTGACTTGTCTAGATTCTCACATTTACACATTAAGGGTAGGATGACATACATAGTTTCTAATAATTGTATCTTCTTTGGGGAATTCTAGTCACAAAATGCGGGAAGGAGTGTCATTTATGGTACACTTTTTTGTAAATTTTGCAAGCTATACAGCTTGCCACCCCTATGGCCATCATTACAACAAACATTGGTGTAATAAAAATTGAGAAATTGTGAGTTTAAGAAAAACCTGTCTTTTAAAATTAAACCTTTTATTCCCAGTCACTCAAGTACTGAATCTTGCCTTTTATTTGATGACTTTTGTGCAATATTTAATATGTATGGTAGTTTTTAGCACATATGTACTTGGGAAATTGCTGACTCAGCTGATTCCCTGTTTCTAAAAGACTTACTTCTTCTGGATCTGTGCCAGATGAACATGAGGCCTTCATTTATTCTCATTCCAGGAACCACGCTACACTAGAGTAAAATAGTACATGAATACCTTCAATTCTCAGCATGCCCTGCATTTAGGAACTTTTCCTCTTTCTTCCAAGTCCGCCTTGCACTACAGGAACTGTGAATTCCACTAAGCAATGTGCCGATTCTAATCTACTTCCCACCAAGTTCAATCTCCTTGTTTTCTTGTTTTGCTCCCCCACCCCAAGTATTTCTGTCTCTCAGTTGTTCAGAAATAGAAGATTGATGGGGTACAAAAATGGGACAGGTCCACTGTTGCCTCAAACATGTAGCCATGAGAACAAAATAAACAGAGGCTGGGTCACAGGGAACAGATGGACAGGTGTCAGACAGAAGGGGGAAGAGGGGACAGAATCAAAGAGGGTGAGGGGATTAGACAGATTATATATACATAACACATAGATACAGACAATAAGGTAGCAATTGCCAGAGGGGGAGGGGGGAGGTAAAAATAGAAGGAGGGAGTGCAAAGGGGGTAAAATGAGGGTAAGAAGAGACTTTGCATGGGGCTTGGTGGGCACAATGTGGTGTGTAGAGCAGGGGTCCCCAAACTTTTTACACAGGGGGCCAGTTCACTGTCCCTCAGACCGTTGGAAGGCCGGACTATAAAAAAAAACTATAAACAAATTCCTATGCACACTGCACATATCTTATTTTAAAGTAAAAAAACAAAATGGGAACAAATACAATATTTAAAATAAAGAACAAGTAAATTTAAGTCAACAAACTGACCAATATTTCAATGGGAACTATGCTCCTCTCACTGACCACCAATGAAAGAGGTACCCTTCCAGAAGTGCGGCGGGGGCCAGATAAATGGCCTCAGGGGGCCGCATGTGGCCCGAGGGCCATAGTTTGGGGACCCCTGGTGTAGAGGGTGTTATATTGAGTGGGTCACATGTCAACATAATAAATTAAAAGTTAAAAGTAAAAAACAAAACAAAACATGTAGCCATGAGGAGGAAAGATGTCTGCCTTTTCTAAGTAAGAGTTCAAAAAAGGGAAGCAGACAGGCTCTTTCAAAACATTTTGAAGGCATAGAATTACTGGCATCATACCCATAATGGGTTCTTCTATCATCGAGATTTCCATTCCAGTTCCATTAACTTTAAAATTAGTGCACATCTTGCCATGATTCTGTGATTGAGTGGATCAGTCCCATTTAATGTGGGGTTCTGTTTTCAAGCTATGTGTGTGACTTTCTAAGTATTTCAGGGAGACATTAGCAGGGTTGGTGTATAATCGCCCGTCAAAAAGATATCAAATTGAAATTCTCATCTGGGAACTGTTTTCAATGGAATCAGCATTTTAAGTTAAAAAGCTGAGACAGAATATGAAATTTAAACATAAGAGAATGAATGGAAAATTGTAAAAATGGAACAGGGTTGTCTCAAATGACCTGAAAACATACCCTATGGGTAGTTACAGCATACATATATTCCCTCTGACAAATATATTATATGACTACATTAATAATGTATAAGAAATTATGCATCTTTGCATAAACTCTTTCTTTTAACATATTTCTCTACATCCAGAAACAGTTAAATCAATTTAAAATTACACTGTCAAGAAATAAAACCCAAACTTAGTGGATAATAAATCTATATAAATAAAAATGTAAATGTTTGTTTGTTAAAAATCTTAAATCTCTAAACGTTCTTCAACAATTACTTTGAAATTTTGAAGCAACGTTGCAGTCGAATACACGCTTTTTTATATACCTACTATTATATAGATATAGATATCATACCTGTGACAGGTATAAACATGCTTTTTTTTGAAAAACAGTGCCATCTGTTGTATGTAAAAGCAACACACGCTATACTAAATATTTTATGATTCCATTTCAAAGTTTCTGATTTACAATCCATTTACGTGCAGCCAGACTTGAGGATGCACAGTTGTGAGTATGGCGATAGCGTTCTGCAGTTTCAGATCTGCTTCGTTCTCAACAGAATGAATGCGACAGGCTGAGAGTGGCTGAAAGACATCAACGAGAAACAGCAGATGAGCGTCAAACATGACTCTGTGCTTGGCCATTACGCAATTACAATCGCCTTGCATTCCGGTACAACCCAGCTGATGATTATAGTTTGAGCCGGCATGTTCTCATCGGCACTATGACTGAAGTGTGTCCTTATTGCAAGGCTCTAAAGTTTAATGGAAAAATGAAAGGAATGTGTTGTTCTGCTGGAAAAATTAAACTGCCTCAACTTAGGGAACTACCAGAGCCATTAAAAACTTTGCTTGCCGGATATATCGCTGAATCAAGGCATTTCCTATCTAACATCAGGAAATAGAACTCATGCTTCCAAATGACGCCGTTCGGCGCAGAAATCCTAACAGCTCAATCCATGCCAACTTTCAAAGTGAAGGGACAAATTTATCGTAAAGCCGGCTCCCTGCTTCCGTTCCCAGATGGTCAACATAAATTCCTACTAATGTATTTCATCAGTGATAGCAATGATGAATCAAATGCACGCTGTGGAATTTCTACCGGCATTAAAAGGTCTATTGTTTCCCAACTGCAAGAGCTTCTTCACAAAAAAAAACACCAATTTAGTGTGTTTGTTCAAAACAGCATTTGACATGATGCCATCTGACACACACAAGATTGTTATTTATGCTGACAAAATGGCTGCTGGAGAACATGTGTGAAGATTCAATGCTCCACTATAGACGAAGTGGTGATTGTTACAGTCGGAGATCAGTTCCAACCTAGAGATATTGCTCTTCCTCGGAGAAACAATCAATTGACAAAAGTTGCAGAAACTCATCGATCCTGCGATGCCCTGCAATATCCAATCATTTTTGGGGATGGTGCCAATGGATATCACTTCAATGTTAAGATGATAAATCCAGTCAGTGGTGAAGAAACAAATATGAAATGCAACAAAATAAACTATTATTCACACCTATTAATGATTCCAGAAAATGGGGACAATCACATTTTGAAATGCCGTCAATTGTTTCACCAATACATCGTAGCTATGTATGCAAAAATCGAAACAGAATGTTTGATATTTATCCATTTGAATCAGACCAAGCTTCGCTCTGAAGAATACGTTCATTTGTGAGATGCAGTTGTAAATGATGGTAATAGAACTAACATTGGAAGACTAACGATTTTGCCATCTTCATATACAGGCAGTCCACATCATATGTATGAGTATGCTCAAGATGCAATTGCGTATGTTCATCACTACGAGCATCCAGACCTATTCATTACATTCACATTCAGTCCAGCTTGGGACAATATACAATAGCTCTTACTTCCTGGCCAATCGCTGGTGGATAGGCATCACAGCACAGCACGTGTTTTCAGACAGAAGCTGAAATCACTGATGGATTTCATGGTAAAACATGAAGTGTTTGGGTCTGTGCACTATAAAAAATTAATGAGCAACGTGGTAGAAGCAACAATCTTGACAGGACCTTTCAAAGGTGAAGATGTCCTCATTCCTATGATTCCAACGGATATGCCATTTCAGTTTAAGAGATTGCAGTTCCCAATTCAATTGGCGTTTGCAATCACCATCAACAAAGCTCAGGGCCAATCTTTAGAATTGTGCGCTTTAGATCTAGACACAGATTGCTTCTCACATGGACAATTATATGTTGTATGTTCTAGACTCGGCAAACTAGACAATCTCTATATCTGCACAGACAATGGAACAACAAAAAATATTGTATACCCACAAGCATTGTGAAATTAAACATATTAGAAACGTGTGCTTTCTCTTTTCTTTCTTTTCCATTTAACCAGACTGAGCCACAGCAACGCGTGGCCGGGTACAGCTAGTATAATAATAAAAATCTGGAATGACTTAAAAAGCTGAGATAAGAAGAAATAGCACAAAATTCAGTGAAAAAGAAGAAAATATCAACCAACAAAATATATAAATTTTATTTATTATGTTAATCAACATATTTGCCTGTTTTTCTTTTTAAAACTGAACTTATAGTATTTTGATGGCTACATGAAACTAATCAATTGCTTTGGCAACATATGCAAATAAGTTATCCCTCAAGTAACCTCAGGAAAGAATGCCTTGTGGGGAATGTGAAAGGAAATAGCAAGTTACTCAGACACCAGAGAATACATAATGAGTTGTCTTAGTGTTCCATATCTACTTGAGAACACTATTGAAGTTTCCATAAAACATTTTGTAAATCGAGCTAAAAGCACAATGACTTAGCAAAACAAGCAAACAAACAAAGAAAGATGTATTTTCTACTTAATTACATTTTGGAATTATTCCATTCTACAGTTTGTTTTCAAGGATTTCCTGTTTCCACTGGGGTTTTCTAGGAATTGGTAAGAAAATCTGTGAGGATCTTTTAGTGACTGTGAGGTAATGGAAGCTGTGGGCATACCCCTACTGTCCTCAGACCGTCCAGGGATTGACAGCAGAGCTGGATAAAGGATATAGTGATAATTTTGTTTTCAAGCATGTTCAGGAAAATGAATTTTTTTTTATGCTAAATTCATGTAGCAGGATACCATCTCCCTGTCCTTCCCTCTCTCTACTTCACTCCCTTCTGAAGCTTCAAGTGGATACTAATATAGCCCGCTAAGATTATTTCACTTAAATAAAACATCTCTGTGGATGGTTAGGAGATATTTCTGTGGAATGTGAAAGGTAGAGAGAAGGGCAAGATCATCAGAAATATTTTAAAAATATATTTGCTTTGGCTAATGAAGTACTGTTTATCATTTATATGAGCAGAAGCTATTTCCTTAGAAAGAGTGTCTGGGTCCTACATAAAAACAATGAAGGGAACATAAATGTGGAGATTATAGGATAACTCATACAATAACCTACCTACATCTTCTCAGTTTTCACTTAGGACCTCAATATTCAGTAGGAAAAATATTTAATGTTTGAAATAGGATAGAATATAGGACTTAGTAATGATTCTATCAAAGTTTATCATGTAGTTTCATTAGTTATACATGTGAGCTAGCAGAACACACTTACCAGCAAGATATAAACGGAGTACAATGAACACCATGATGTTCTCTTACAACCTATCACTTACATGTCAGTTTCTATTCTTTCCTAGTAATACTATCATTTTAGTCACTCATGGCTTCTGCAGAAATGACTGTCAAACTAAAAAAGTAATAAATAATACTTATTGTGTATCATGTACTATTCTAAGTACTTTATATAAATAAGTAAGTCTTTTTGAAAATAAACCCAAAGATTTATATACTGTTATTATTCCAGTGGGGTGGGCAGAATTATAAAATGTTCCCTGTAATTCCCTTCTCCTGGTATCTACGTCTTTGCATAATCCCCTCTCCTCTAGGACAGGTGGATCTCGTGCTTGTTTTTAACCAACAAAGGTGAAAGTATTTTGCAGGTAAAAGTGTTTCCTAGTCAGCTGACCCTGAGTTAGTCAAAATGGAGAATATCTAGGTAGGCCAGGTATTATCAGCTGAGCCCTTCAAAGGAGAGCCAGTGCTTCCTCTAAAACAGGGGTTGGGAACCTATGGCTCGCAAGCCAGATGTGGCTCTTTTGATGGCTGCATCTGGCTCGTAGACAAATCTTTAATAAAAAAAATAATAACGTTAAAAATAGAAAACATTCTCATGTATTACAATTTATTCATTTCCTACCACTCCTGTTCATGGTTGCGGGTAGCTGGAGCCAATCACAGCTGTCCTCCGAGACAACACCAAATTTTTATTGGATAATGCCTAACGTACACAGGTCGTTTGTATGGCTCTCACGGAATTACATTTTAAAATATGTGGCGCTTATGTTTCTGTCAGCCAAAAAAGTTCCCAACCTCTGTTCTAAAAGAGACTGGAGCCCTGGCCGGTTGGCTCAGTGGTAGAGTGTCAGCCTGGTGTGCAGAAGTCCCGGGTTCGATTCCCGGCCAGGGCACACAGGAGAAGCGCCCATCTGCTTCTCCACCCCGCCCCCTCTCCTTCCTCTCTGTCTCTCTCTTCCCCTCCCGCAGCCAAGGCTCCATTGGAGCAAAGATGGCCCGGGCACTGGGGATGGCTCCTTGGCCTCTGCCCCAGGCACTAGAGTGGCTCTGGTCGCAACAGAGCGACACCCCGGAGGGGCAGAGCATTGCCCCCTGGTGGGCAGAGCGTCGCCCCCTGGTGGGTGTGCCGGGTGGATCCCGGTCGGGCGCATGCGGGAGTCTGTCTGACTGTCTCTCCCTGTTTCCAGCTTCAGAAAAATACAAAAAATAAATAAATAAAATAAATAAAAGAGACTGGAATGCCTGACCAGGTGGTGGTGCAGTGGATAGAGCATTGGACTGGGATGAGGAGGACCCAGGTTCGAGACCCCGAGGTCGCCAGCTTGAGTGCAGGCTCATCTTGTTTGAGAAAAGGTCACAAGCTTGGACCCAAGGTCGCTGGCTTGAGCAAGGGATTACTTGGTCTACTGTAGCCCCATGGTCAAGGCACATATGAGAAAGCAATCAATGAACAACTAAAGTGCCACAACGAGAAATTGATGATTGATGCTTCTCATCTCTCTCCATTCCTGTCTGTCTGTTCCTATCTATCCCTCTTTGACTCTCTCTCTGGCTCTGTAAAGATAAATAAATAAATATAAGAGACTGGAAGTAGAAGATCCTGCTTGGCTGAAAGCTAACAGCCATCTGAGAACTGCCTGTGGAGAGAGGCAGTCTATGGAGCTGAGGGTTTCAGTTTTACACCTGCAAGAATCTGAATTCTGCCAACAACTTGGATAAGTTTTGGAGAGGACTCCAGCTTGGGAAGAGGATGGGCATTGCTCGACATCACTAGGTGTGTGGCTACTTGTTACATAGCAGTAGATTATCAATACATTTCATTTTACAGATAAGGAAACTTAAGAAATCACTTGCACTCCATTGAAGCTAGTTCTATGAAAAACTAAGAGTCAACCCCAGGCAGCTGGAATCCAGAGCTGTAGGGACAACCACTTTGATATAATAATAGTAATAAAAAAATAAAAAGCTAATTGAAGACTCACAGACATGAGTATATCAAATACATAGCACTGAATATTTGATGACTTTTAAAAATTGTATATCAAGTAGTAAAACTTTCCAACAAAGCCAAATTATTTTGAGGAAGAACATATTTATTTTCTATTTGATTTGAACGGTAGAGTTAAGATTGCTCTTATCACAGACAGGTGATTTAAAATAGAATCTTCTACAAATTACTAATTGCTAATTATATTAACACTTCTTAAAAATGCTTTTAATTTCTATATGCCAAGTCCATTTGACAAAATTAAAACTTTTGCTTAATTATATTTTATATAATGAAATAAAAATCTAATTTTTCAAAAAAAAAAATTCATGGTAGACCCTGCATTGTTAAGGGGCAAAGTGATTTCTTCAGGAATGTAAAAGTTAACTGCCTTAGAAGTATTTTTAAATAGTATAATTGTCAAAAGTAACTTAAGTTCCACAAGGATTGTTCTTGACCGTTCAGATTCCTTCATATTTAAAAACCGAAAGATATATATTTAAAACCTTTGGTAGGTAATTGAAAGTTTTAATTAAAATTAAAAGTCTATTATAAACTGATAAGCTGTGAGCAATTTTACTTCAACTATCGATTACTTTCTTGTGAGATTTAAAAACATTACTAGATAATGTTAAATGGTTAATTAAAGCAAGCCACTTTGATATATATGTGGCCATTTTGGTTAGTGAATCTTATTAAAAAATTATGTTTTAAAGACTAGACTTTAGCACTAGGATGGTTAGAGTGATAAGCCATTAGCCTGACAAAATAACTCCGACTCTGCTACCAATGTTTTAATATAATGCACATTTGTTTAAAGCCATGCTCTATTTATAGTTAACTGCTGATTTAATACACCTCTGATAAGCCCCTATCCTCAGTTCCACTTTCACTAAAATACTAATTAGACACTTGTGGAGTTTCTTGTTATCTATACAAATGAAGGGGTCACTATAAAGACAAAATTAATTGTACTAATAAAGTGATTCGAGCGCATAGGCAACCTTTTGCAATTCTGTATGTTGGAACACAATTAGATACCCCTCAGACACTAGTGGAGGGAGGTAATTTGATGATTAAAACTATTTTTCTTGATATCTGCTTAACAAATAATAGCCAGGTCTTTCCTGAATATTCACTCCCTGAATACAGCACTATATTGGCTTTTCTTTGCCTAGTCTCATTGGATAGGTAGGAACTGCATAAATGAGTAGCTCAATTAGTTGATGGCATGACGATTCTACCACAAGCAAACAAAATAAATTATTCTCATGAACTCTAAAATGTTAAAGGTGGTCAGCATTAACAATTTCCACTCACCAGCATGCTTTCTTCTCAACTTTCCCTCTTCCCCTTCTCCTCTCTCTCATCTATCCCCAAACCCTAATGTCTAGGAGAGTGTTCTTTTGCTACCATGGCCCAAGGTTAGGTATATGGACTGATTAAAAAAATAAATTATGAGGTTAAATGAATGGCACAATGTTTTCTGCAGGTACCATTTGAGGCACCAGGGAGGCCTGTTGATATGCTGACCATGAGAGGGATTTCCAATGAGGAGTTTTATATAGGAGTACATTTACAATGAGACATTTCATTTTGACTTTCATAGTCAATTGTGGCAAATCAGGAGCCACTGACATCTTAAGTCCATTTGTCTTCTTATCTGTGCAACAGAGTCATGACCCTGTCTTATTTTTTTAAAATACATTTAATGCCTTGGAGATGGTGCTGTAGATGCTAGCCGGGTCTTTCTCATATAATAGATCCAGTCAGTCAATACTTAACTCTCCAGCTGAAAAATGACAGAATGTCATTATAAAATAAAGTGAAGCTCATTTGCAAAGTTAAATGCAGAGGAAAAGTAAGATTATGCAAGAGTAGTTCCTAGTTCTTACACAAGCACTTAGTGCAATTGTGTTACCGAATGAGGCTGATCTTAAGCGAAGGTTTAGCAGGCAGATTGCCTAAATTCTAGATCAGTCTAGTTCCTCATATGACATTTCCTCTTTTTTGGAAAAAGAGAAATCCTAGAGCTACCAGAATTCTCACTATTATCTCTAAAGTAGAGTTAACTTAAAAGCCTTTATGCTAAACAAACCCACCTCATTCTATTTGCCTGTTTATTTCTATGTTTCTCCTATTATTCATCATTGGCATAAAATTATGTGCCAATGATTTTATGGTTCATCATTTCTGTATTTAGTGTAAAAATTTCACTTGAATTTGGTTTATTAAATAAATTCACTAAGTAACATAAGGCTCCATGTTCCGTGCCAAGCATTTATCAAAGACTGCCTCTAAGAAGTCTGCCTCCTTGACAAAGCTGCCTTCTGTTCGTTACAGTGACTCTAAACGCTGATTACATGACAAGTAAGTACTGTGAGTACAGCATGGTGACAATAGTTAACAGTGCTCTGTATTTAAAAGTTGATAAGAGAGTAGATCTGAAAATTTCTCATTACAAGAAAAGTAAGTTTATAACTGTGAAGATGGATGTTAACTTACTGTGGTAGTTTTTTTAGTTATATATTTATTATATTTATACTTAGTAATATATATTTACATTATATATAATATAATATTATATATTATATTATTAAATTTATATTATATATAAATATATTTATATATTATATATATTTAGAAATATATATATCAGTATGTTATACACCTAAAACTAATATCCATTGTTATATGTCAGTTATGTTTTGATAAAAAGATTATCATCTGTTAAGCATTGTTCTATCTTATATGCATTTATTTAAATATTATACTAGTTCTATGAAAGGTTAGTACTATTATCCAATTTATAGATGAGAAAGCAGGATATCATAGACCAGAGGTCGAAAAACTTTTTGGCTGAGAGAACCATGAATGTCACATATTTTAAAATGTAATTCCATGAGAGCCATACAACCACCTGTGTACATTATGCACTATCCAGTAAAAATTTGGTGTTGTCCCGTAGGACAGCTGTGATTGGCTCCAGCCACCCGCAACCATGAACGTGAGCGGTAGGAAATGAATGGATTTAATACATGAGAATGTTTTATATTTTTAACATTATTTTTTTTATTAAAGATTTGTCTGCGAGCCAGATGCAGCCATCAAAAGAGCCGCATCTGGCTTGCGAGCCATAGGTTCCCAACCCCGTCATAGACAGTTTAAGATCACTCAGAAGGCAATGGGTCAGAGGTTTGAACTTGATTACTAGCTCTAGAGCTCCCACTTTTAATTGCTAGACTATTGTTATATACTGAATCCTGTTCCCTAAAATTCCTGTTAAAACCCTCACCTGCAATGAGCTGTATTTAGAGATGGGACTTTTAGGAGGTAATTAAGGGCTAAGTGAAGCAAATGGGCGCTTCTCCTGTGTGCCCTGGCCGGGAATCGAACCCGGGACTTCTGCACACCAGGCCGACGCTCTACCACTGAGCCAACTGGCCAGGGCCTACCATTCCTTTTTAAATTTTTAATTATTGTGGAGTTTTCAGATGTCTGAATATACTCCATTTTATTCATTTTCTCTCTAGATTGTATTTCTCGTTTTAAATGTTATAAATTATTATTTTTTACAAGAATATTTAAGTTTTACCCTCTTAGCAAATTTCAATTACACAATACAAGTTATCAACTGTAGTCACTATGTTACACATTAGATCCTCAGACCTTAATTATATCACAACGGAAACTTTGTATCTTTTCCCCAACCTTTGCATGTTTCTCCCACCCTCAGGCTCTAGTAGACACTTTCTATTCTATATCTATGTATTGGATTTTTTATTAAATTCCACATAAAAGTAGTGATAACGTACAATATATGACTTTATCTTATTTCACTTAGCATAAATAAATGACAAGTGACTCCTCAAGGTCCATCCACATTGTCACAAATGTCAGGATTTCCTTCTTTCTCATAGTTTTTAGTTCATTTTGTATATCAGTTATATGATATTAATTTTATATAGAAGTTATCTGATGTTGGTGATGTTACAAAACAGTCTTCTTCCGTAAAAATTCTGGCTGCACATTGTTTATAATAGCCAAGATCTGGAAACAGCCCAAGTGTCCATCAGTGGACAAGTGGATTAAAAAGCTGTGTTACATATACACAATGGAATACTACGCAGCCATGAATATATGTGTGTGTGTACACATGACATAGATATAAAGTATATATATTATATATAAAGTATATATAATACATTTAAAGTACATACATATACTATACCTTGTATCTTGTATGTGTATGCATATATATATATATGTCACTTCTTTATTCATTCATTGATGGACAGTTAGGTTGTCTCCATATCTTAGCTATTGTGAGTAGTGCTTGCAAAGAACATGGGAATGCAGATAAGCTTGTTTTCAGTTCCTTTGGATATAAACCCAGAGTGGGATTGCTTGAATCATATAATAGTTTTATTTTTAAATTTTTAGGAAACTCCACGCTATTTTCCATGATGGCTGAATCAAATTACATTCCCAGCAACAGGACACAAGCATTCCCTTTTTTCCATACCTTCACAGATGTTTGTCTCTTATCTTTTTAATGATAACCGTTCTAACAGGTGTGAACAACTATTTCATTATGGTTTTACTTTTTATTTATCTATTAATTACTGATGTTGAGTCCTTTTTATGTACCTGTTAACCATTCATATGTCTTCTTTGGGAAAAGGTTTATTCAGTTCTTCTTCCCCTTTTGAAATCAGATTTTATTTTTGCAGTTGAATTATATGAATTCATTATATAGTTGAGATATTAACCTCTTATCAGATATACTATTCATAGGTATTTTTCCAATGCTGTAATTTGTCTTTTTATTTTGTTGATGGTTTGTTGTTCTTTTTTTGTTTTTTTTGCTGTACATAAAATTTTAATTTAGTATCCCACTTCTTTATTTTTGCTTTGTTGTCTTTGTTTTCATGTCAAATCCAAAAATATCAGTGCCAAGACCAATGTTAGGGAGCTGACCCATTGTTTTCTTCCGGGAGTTTATACAGTATCAGGTCTTAAATTTAAGTTTTCAATCCATTTCAAGTTGACTTTTGTATTTCATTCTTCTGTATGTGAATATCTAGTATTCCAAACACTCTTTATTACACACATTTTTATTGTATATTTTTGGCTTCTTTTGTTGTTGTAAATTTATTGACCATATACACACAAGTTTATTTCTGGGCTCACTATTCTGTTCCATTGATCTATATGTGTGTTTTTATGCTAGTACCATGCTGTTTTGATCACTATAGCTTTGTAATATAGTTTCAAACCAGAAGAGTGAGATGCCTCTGGCTTTCTTTCTCATGGTTACTTTGGCTATTTGGAATTTTTTGTGGTTGCATAAAAATTTTAGAATTGCTTTATCTATTTCTATTAAAAATGAAATTTTGATAAGGATTGCATTGAATCTTTATATTGCTTTGGGTAGAATAACAATATTAATTATTCTAATCTATGAGCATAGAACATCTTTTCATTTTTTTGTGTCATTTCTCAACTACTTCCTCAAAGTCTTACCGTATACAAATTTTTCACCTCCTCAATTAAATTTATTCATAAGTATTATGTTGTTTTTAATGCTTTTATAAAGGGAATTTTTGTTTTACTTCTCTTTTAGATATTTTGTTGTTAGTGTATAGAAATTCAAGCAACTGTTTTCATTATGTCTCTTCAATAAATGGTAGTGGGGAATCTGGATGGTTATGAGCAAAACAATAAAACTGGACCCCTGTCTTACACTGCTCACAAGAATTTACTCAGAGAGGGTTAAAGACTTGACTATTTTTGTCTACTGCCAGCTGAAACTGCTTGTTCCTTAATAATGACATTTTTAAGGTGTGGACTTTCTGATATGATCAATTGTCCTCATGTTAGCTGCACTATTTAGAGCACAATTCCTGAATATCCATGGCTGTTTGGCAGGAAGGAAAGGTTTTAATATTTGCTGTCCCCCACACATACGACTTTCTTCACTTTGAAAACATGAACCCTACAATTCTCTTTTGTTTTTAGTCATGGAATAATAGTAATTAACTGTAGTATTTTTATGTTTGGTATTATGTACATTCACCTTCCTTTATCCATTCAACTACAGCAAGCCAGGCACTATTCAAGATGGTGGAATTATAGCTGTGGGTAAAAAGACATCCTGATCTCATGAAGCTTATATCTTACTGAAGGGAGACAGGCAATCAACAGACATGTGAATAGGTAGTATTTAGATTATAAGTGCTAGAAAGAAAAACAAAGCAGAAAAAGAAGGAAAGGAAAAGAGGACAGAGGAAAGAAAGGATGACTATTTCACATCAATCAGGGATGGCCACTCTAAGAAAATAATGTTTGAACAGGAGCCTCAATAAAGAGCCATGCAGTTCTCAGGGTATGGAGGTGTAGAAAGTGATATAGGTCAAGGAACTGTCAAAGGGCCTGAGCCAGCAGTGCCTGTCTGGACAGTGGCAGAACAGGCAGAGATAGGAGGCACATGGGGTCAGAGCGATAGCCAGTGACCAGATCATGAAGGCCGTGTAGAGCTTTGCTGTTGACTCTGAGTGGAATGATGTTTCAGCTGAAATTAGACTTTTATCTGGTGGATATACATCTAAATATCCATTCCGCAGACACTTAAGATGTTTATTTTTCTCTCACAAAAAAAGTCTATAGATATATAATCTGACTCATCTCTGGGGGATGAGCTCCTTCCAGTTTATTGTTTCAGTTTCCCTCACTCTCAAGGCATCAGAATAGAGGAAGCATAAAACAACCCAAAATTCCTTTATGTAGAAATGACTTGCCCTGGCTGGTTTGCTCAGTGGTAGAGTATTGGCCTGATGTGTGGATGTCCCAGGTTTGATTCTTGGTCAAGGCACACAGAAGAAGTGCCCATATGCTTCTCCATTCCTTTCCCTCTCTCTCTTTCTCTCTCTCTCCCTCTCCCCACACCCTCTCCCTCTCTCTCTCTCTCTCTCTTTCTCTCTCTTCCTCTCTCTCCCTCCCTCTCTCTCCCCCTCCTGCAACCATGGCTTGATTAGAGCAAGTTGGCCCCAGGCATTGAGAATGGCTCCATGGCATCTGCCTCAGGCACTAAGAAGAATTCAGTTGCTGAGCAATGGAGCAACACCCCAGATGGGCAGAGCATCACTCCCTAGTGGGCTTGCCAGATGGATCTCGGTTGTGGCTTATGCAGGAATTTGTTTCTCTGCCTCCCCTCTTTTTATTGAATAAAAATAAATAAATAAATAAATAAATAAATAAATAATGACTTGAATGGATTGGTAGAATTCATTCTTGATCCAGTTGCTAACTTTGTTTCCCCTGGACTTACCATAGTCTTGAAATTATCCTCAGTTCATCCTTAGTATGAGTGTAGTTTTCTTGCATGAGTGGATTAGCTTATGGAGAGTTTCTCCCTGACTTCATTTGCTGTCTGAATCCAGTCTGGAGAAAGTGTTGGCTTTGTTCTGGGGAAAACTATACATTTCATTGAATTCTAATAGTTCTCTTGGGAGCTCTTTGAGGTGTAATATTAAACTGCTTCATTGGGAAGTGCAGATAAATCCTCCAATTAGTAAGAAATTAGAGGAAACATAAGTGTTAATTAAAAAATTGGGGAATAGCTACTATTGTTGAGAGAAAAATGACTCTTTAATGAGAAAAATACACAGTCATGCTCCTCATTAAACATTCACACACATAAAAACATCCTTTCCATTTATTTCTAAGTGATTTCCTATGAAAAATGTAGTGACAGTTCTGATACACAGAGTTTTATCATTTCAGAGTATATCTGAATCCCTTAAACTAGGATCTATTACTATCCAAATATATATTTCTAAGTTGAAGAATATATAAAATTATTAAATATATATAATAATTATGCAATTATATATGACATGTCTTATTTTACACACCTGTGATATACATAGTTATATAACTATATAGAGAGAGTTAGCTTGGTGGTAGATACATAGATACAAATATACACACACCAGGACCTTTCAGGTTCTGTTGCTCAACCCAGGATGCTACTTGTGACAGCTTAACACCCAGGGATCAATTAAGTTCACAGTATTGGCATCTTTTTGAAAAGGGCAACCCTCCTTAGCCTTGAACTAGCTTTATATTCCATAGCTCAGTAAAATTTTCATTCTTTTTAGGTAAGAGTATGTTAGCAAGGAAAGTCAAACCACAAAGAGAGGACTGAGAAGAATTTGCAGTTAAAGTAGTTCTGTGATAATTAACAATTTTAGTTTTGAGGTCAGGAAGACATCTCAGAGCAACATATTGTTAGATTATCAATATTTTTGATATTTACAATTGATAATGTTATATCAACCTTTCTGTTATGCTTCACTTACTAAAGTGTAACATACTTCAGTATGTATTTGTAGCCTCATAGAAATACTATGATTTTTTAAAGTGGTATTTCTTTGGATTTCTAGGAGGTTTGCTATATTACTAATTCTGATAACATATGCAAAACTGTAAGATTAGGGAATATTTTTTGGGGGGGGAGAAACTTTTCATTTAAAGAAAGGCCATTCCTGGGTTCCTTATATTGTTGACAGTGATGCACTATTGTTTTAAATTCTGCTCAGGTATCAGGGAGGGATGACAGAAGAAGCAAGCTAAAGAAACCCTTGAGCTCCATTTGAAATTAGTTTACCTGGAAGATTGTGGGGCAAAATACCCCTCAGCTTAATGCCTTACCTTTACTGAGAGTATGTTCTGTTTCTTGTCAAGCATGGCTCAAAAAAATAAATGTTGAATTTGGATTGGTTAGAATTTTCTTCCAATTTTTTTTTTCATGTACAGAAGGTCCTCAGGTTGTGACACAGTTCTGTTTCTATGACAGTAATGTAACCTGAATTTTGGTGTAAGTCGAAACACACCCTAGCCAAATGGAACACTTGCTCTTTTAACAGTCCAAAATGGCTTAGATAAGCATACCGGGCACACCACCTCCCTCACTCATGTGTCTAATTACTGCATATTCTTCTGCCACACACACAACCAAACTAGTTCACCTGCATAGTTTGTAGTTTGTAAATACAATGCTAATGAGTGTAAGCCCAAATACTCACATCTTAATTTCTTTAAGTTTTTATGGTAGTGAGCATTGTAAACTCTAAGCGTTGTATGTCCAGACTGTTGTAACCCTAGGAGTCTCTGTACTGTTCTTATGAACCATTAATAAGTCATGGCTTGAGACATTAAAAACGATCATTCTGAAATGCTGAGTCACATGTTTAACTGAAGTACATTCCTGCTCATTTATTTATATGTTAATTCAGTACATAGTTATGAGTGCCTACTATGTGCTGGACACTACCCTTGCAACTTCCCTCACGCTCTTTATAATGTGTAGAGAGGTAGAACACTTGCAAGGTTAAAAAGGAACAATTAAGAATCCAAAGTGTGTAAATTCTGAGAAAGATAAACGGTGATCAAGCAAATCCAGTGAGAACCTATTTTAGGTTGTTTGTTAGAAAAAAAAATGCTTTTATGAGGTAACAATTAATACGCAGGCATCCCCAAACTATGGCCTGTGGGCCACATGTGGCCCCCTGAGGCCATTTATCTGCCCCCCCCCGCCACACTTCCGGAAGGGGCACCTCTTTCATTGGTGGTCAGTGAGAGGAGCACTGTATGTGGCGGCCCTCCAACGGTTTGAGGGACAGTGAACTGGCCCCCTGTGTAAAAAGTTTGGGGACCCCTGTGAGTCTAAAGGTTTCATTAATAAAATAGGCAAAAGATTGACAAATGGTCCACAGACTATAGATAGATGGAGAATTTATTAGTGGAAATGAATAAAAGAAAACATGGAGTCAGTGATTTGTTTGTAATCTAACGGTAAAATAGTGACATGTTTCATAATGGCTGTCCCAAGGCAGCCATAATTATGTTAAGAAAAAGAGCTATAGGGCCCGGAAGCAAATGAAAAAAAATTCATACTTGTGAATCATGTCTCAGAAGAATATTTTGGTGTACCTACTGGCAGCAGAAACTGGGAGCAAATACAGGAAACCTATTAAATTTTTTTAGAAAATTGGTTTGCTAAAAAAACGTTACGAGCCCTAGCAAAACAAAAACAGAACCCGTAACTATTCTGAAATCAAAACATCTCCAACTTCCCAGTTTCGCATGAGCAAAAGCCATGCTGTGAAAGTTCTAGAAGCCCCAAAATACCATGCCTCCAACAATCACTGCAGTTGTGGTCAAAGAGAAAAATAAATAAGAAAGAAACTTCCAAAAGGTGGAGCCAACAGTCACAAAGAACAGAGATAAGACTTTTTTTTTTTTTTTTGTCACACAGAGAGAGAGAGAGAGAGAGAGAGAGAGAGATGTACAGACAGGGGCAGATAGACAGGAAAAGAGATGAGAGCATCAACTTGTACTTGTAGCACCTTAGTTGTTCATTGATTGCTTTTCATACATGCTTTTACTGGGGGACTCCAGCTGAGCCAGCAACATTGGGCTCAAGCCAGTGACCTTGAGCTCAAGCCAGTGACATTGGATTCAAGCCAGCAACCCTTGGGCTTAAGCCCATGCAACCATGGAGTCATGTCTGTGATTTTGCGCTCAAGCTGGTGAGCCCACGCTCAAGCTGACAACCTCGGGGTTTCGAACCTGGGTCCTTAGCATCCCAGTCCCATGCTCTATCCACTGTACCACCACCTGGTCAGGCAACATAAGGGATATTTAACCAGGACCTATTAAATCATTCATATAGTTGATTAATGATTGCTATGTTTCTCTCTATTCTAGTCAGAACTTTCATTGAAAATATTTTGTCCCTAGTATATGGAGGGGTGATAACTGGAAAAGCAGAGAAACTTGATTTTTTTTTTAAAGTTCATAGATAACTAGATCTGGACCTAAGGGATGAGACTTGACTCAAAGCCCCAGGATTTGAACTAGGTGGAAGCACTGTTTAGGTATGGCATAGGTATTGTGTTTCTTAGAGGAGGAAGATTCTATAGGTTTGAATAGGGGAAGTATGGCCATTTTTAGCCAGGGGTGCAACCATTTATTTTATTGATGGATTAGCTTGATTCTTTTGAAGATTGTTTGGAAATTCTTAGGCTCTTAAGTAGTCACTGCTCTTGGACTAGGGTAGCCCTAGCCCTAAAGTGTGCGATTTGGTGCCTAAGGTACTCTGGGGGGTGTCTCTACTGCAGGCATCAGCACTCCACTGCCTCCCAGCATCCTGTGACCTCAATCCGTTCATCTCACAGCTTTCTAAGAAGTGTTTCTACCTGGGCTTTCTGGAGTCTTACATTGTACATTGGTAGAATTATCAAAGTTATACAGAAATAAATCTGAAAATGTCAAAACCCTTTAAAAACATAGAAAAGTAATAAAAATAAATAACTTTAAGAAGCTTGCATGCTCAACCTATCTAGGAAGTGGCAAACTTTCAAATTTCAAAGTGCTTACAGTAGAAAATAAAACCTCTGTGAGCCAACTTCTGTGCTTCCAGCATAAGCATTCATAGAGAAGAAAAGCAGTCTAGAAAAAAATGCATGGGAGAGAAAAGTGGAGAGTGAGTGCTGGGCTTAAGATTGATAGAATACAGAGAGAGAGAGAGAGAGAGAGAGAGAGAGAGAGAGAGAGACCACTCCTATGTGTTTAAAATTTGGAAAACTATTTTGGTAGATCTGAATACTAGCTAAAGAAAAAAGGGAAAGAGAAGTGTGCACAGGATATGGGGAGGTGATAATAGTACAGGGAAAAGAAGAGGTTAAAAGAAAGAATGTCTTTTGGAAACTGCATAATAAAGGGAAAAATAAGAAACAGAAAGAAATATAGAATCCTATAAAAGAAAATGAAAACATATTGAATTACACAAAATCCTCCTTCTGTGCCTCAAAAATAAAGTCATCAGTCAAGAAATGATTGTGCTACACTGACAAAAAGGGATACTTTTAAACTAATAGTCTTACATCTCAGCAAATACTCCTTTCTGTACATACCTCTCACACATTTGTGCCTAGCTTATATAACTACATTATTATTATTATTATTATTATTATTATTATTATTATTATTATTTCAGTGAGAAGAGGGGAAATAGAGAGACAGACTCCCACATGTGCCCCAACCGATATCCACATGGCAAACCCACTAGGTTGTGAAGCTCTGCCCATCTGGGTCATTGCTCCATTACTCAGCAACCGAGCTCTTCTTTAGTGCCTGAGGCAGAGGCGATAGAGCCATCCTCAGCACCCAGAGCCAACTTGCTCTAATCAAGCCATGGCTGCAGGAGGGGAGGAGAGGGGAAGAGAGGGAGAGAGAGAGAGAAGCAAGAGGGTGAAGGGTGGAGAAGCAAGTGGGTGCTTCTCCTTTGTGCCCTGACTGGAAATTGAGCCTGGGACATCCACAAGTCTGGCCAATGCTTTACCACTGAGCCAACTGTCCAGGGCCTATATACCATAACTACTTTAAAAAGAGAATAGAAAAGGAGAATTCAAATAACTCAACTGATGATAATTCTAAAATAACAACAGCAAAAACAATGGGACAGCAAAAGAAAATTGTAATGTAACATTTCATTCTTGAGTTCAATAACTTGAAACTCACAATTAGAATTGTATATTTAAAAACAGATTTTGAACCAAAAATTAAAAAACCCAGAGAAATGGACAGAAACAGAAAAAATAATTGGTCAAACTCAGGAAAAGATTATAAAAAGAATAAAATATATATGATGAATAATGAGTATAAGGTGCCTGAGGAAGAATAGATTCAACTATAAATTTAAAAAGTGGTCTAAGGCTAAGATAATTAGATGGGAAAGAAGAGTGAGGCAAATCCTGCTTCCTGTGTCAGCACCTGCACAGCACCTTGCTTGCTTTAGTCAAGGTAGAGTCTCATAGACAGCCTGAGGGCCAGTCTCACCCATAAATGGTCCAATAGCAATCAAGACTCATTAAAACAGGAGGGTCCACATAGCTCACACAAGGAGCATTCCTGCAATACCCAGCTGAGGTGGTCAAGGAGATTGCACCACTTGAGCCAATGAAACACCTAAGACAGAAGATCATGACCACACAAAGACTGGGAATCATAGCACATCTATCGAATAAATAGAAACAAACACAAAGAGGCAGCCAAAATAGGGAGGAAAAAAGCCCTGGCTAGTTGGCTCAGCAGTAGAGCTTGGCCCTACATGTAGACCCGGGTTCAATTCCTGGTCAGGGCACACAGGAGAAGGGACCATCTGCTTCTCCACCCTTCCCCTTCCCCTTTCTCTCTCTCTCTTCCCCTCTTGCAGCCATGACTAAAACATTCAAGCAAGATGGCCCCAGGTGCTGAAGATGGCTCCATGATCTTGCCTCAGGCGCTGAAATGGCTCAGTTGCCCCGCAGTGGAGCAGCAGTCCCAATTGGGCAGAGCATCGCCCTGTATGGGTTTTCCAGGTGGATCTGGTTGGGGCACCTGCAGGAGTCTGTCTCTCTGCCTCCCTGCTTCCCTGCATCTCTCTTAAAAAATAAAATGGGGGAAAAAGAAACATGCCTCAAATAATAGAATAGGAGAAAATTCCAGAAAAAGAGCTAATTAGAATGAGTATAAGCAATTTATCAGTTACAGGGTTCAAAGTAATGGTTATATGAATGCTCAAGGAGGAAAGTGAGAACTTCAGCAAAGAGATAGCAAGCATGAAAAAGGACATAGAAACCATAAGATGGAACCAGTTGGAAATGAAAAATACAATATCTGACATCAAGAACACAGTGGAAGGAATAAACAGTAGGTTGGATGAAGCAGAGGATCCAATCAGTGATTTAGAAGACAAGGGATCACCATTGCGTGCCCCTGAAGGGTGAAAATCAGTGTCAGCAATCCAGACCACCATGCCAGTACCCTTCAAGTAATAGGGTGGCTCCAAAGCCCTGCTGCAGTGGCTCTGGAGGAAAGTAAATACAAATAGGGTAGCCTACCAGAGCGTCATCTGTCCACCCATCAACCCCCCAGAGCTGCCGGGTGATCAGAAGGAGACGGCCTCCCCCACAGGCTGTTTCACTGTAAGGGCTTAAAAGATAACCTTTGGTTTTCAACTTTAATTTTCTCTTGTTTGTATGCTTGTATTTTTTTTCTCAATGAATGTAATTTATTTTTTAAATAAAATAAATAAATGGTTCCCCTTTTGTAATAAGGGATATAAAATTAGAGCATTCCCAGAAATTGTTTAAAAACTAAAAATGAATAAAGAATGGTTTGGGGATGATTGACTACCCACACGAAAAAGAATGAAGTTGGATGCCTACCGTGAACCATATATAAAAACTCAAAACAGCCTGACCTGTGGTGGCCCAATGGGATAAAGCGTCAACCTGGAACGCTGAGGTCGCCGGTTCTAAACCCTGGGCTTGCCTGGTCAAGGCACATATGGGAGTTGATGCTTCCTTTTCTTTCTTTCTTTCTTTCTTTCTTTCTTTCTTTCTTTCTTTCTTTCTTTCTTTCTTTCTTTCTTTCTTTCTTTCTTTCTTTCTTTCTTTCTTTCTTTCTTTCTTTCTTTCTTTCTTTCTTTCTTTCTTTCTTTCTTTCTTTCTTTCTTTCTTTCTTTCTTTCTTTCCTTCCTTCCTTCCTTCCTTCCTTCCTTCCTTCCTTCCTTCCTTCCTTCCTTCCTTCCTTCCTTCCTTTCTTTCTTTTTTTCTTTCTTTCTTTCTTTCTCACTCTCTCTCTCCCCCCTTGCTTCTCTCTCTCTCTCCTCTCAAAAATGGAATAAAGTCTTTTTAAAAAACTCAAAACCAATCAAAGACTTAAATGTAAGTGCTACAGTGTAAAGATGTTTGCTTTCTTACATTGAGTTATGAGAATTATTGGTATATTCTACATATAAGTTCTTTATTAGATCTATCACTTGCAATTATTTTCTTCTAATCTAAGGCTTATCTTTTCAAAGCAGTGCCTTGTGAAAAGAAATAGTTTAAACTTGTGATGAAGTTATATTATCTGTTTTTCGATCACTTATGCTTTTTGTGTTCTACTTAAGAAATCTTTGTCTAATCCAGTGACAGTGGAGTTTCCCCTATGTTTACTTTTCTGTGTCATATAGTTTTGGCTCTTACACTGTTTTATGAAAAATAATCTATTTGAGTTTTTATATGTGATGTGAAGTCAGGGTTCAAATTCATGTTTTTACACAGAAGTATTTGTTTTATTTCTAGCACCACTTGATGAAAGACTGTACTTTCTCTGTCAAATTACCTTGATACTTTTTTTAATTGATTCATCTTATAAGTGTGGGTCTATGTTGAACTCTGTTTTCTTTCATTGACCTGTATTTTTTCTTTAAAATAATGATATTTTCTTAACATAGTAAGAAAAGTTAATCCTAAATGAAAAGGTATTAGTTTTAAAGGTAACAGCTAACTTAATGGGAAAACACTAAAGGTATTTCCACTAAGATCAAGAAGATGGTAAAGATATTTTCACTACTGCTCAACATTTTACTTAAGATATTAGCTAATGTGATTAGAAATGGAGGAAAAATTCGGGGTGAAAAATCCAAAAAGAACAAAATAAAAATACATTTATTTACAGATTATATAATCGTGTACATGAAAATCCTGAAAAATCAATGATAAAAATAACTCAAAGTATAGAGGAATTCAGTAAGTTAAAAGAATATATAGTTAACGTCCAGAAATCTACAGCCTTTAAATACAAAATGATAACTAGACAGATTGTCTCTAAAGGAAAGAGATGACAGCTTTTCTATAAAGGACCCTCTAGTAAATATTTTGGGCTTTGAAGACTATAAATTCTGTATTGAAATTACTTAGATACATCATCATAACATGAAATTAGCCACAACAATTTATAAATAAATGAGCATGGCTATGTTCCAATAAAAGTTAATTTACAAAAACAGGCATTGGGCCAGATTTGGTTCTCAGGCCAGCTTGTGAACCCTTAAGATAAGGAGTCAGAAAAAGCCAAAAAATACATTTCGAGTAGCAACATAGAAATAAACATTTTGTGTAAGAAGAAAAGAGAAATAAGACAATTTGCACATATTAACTAATTTGTGCAAAATACAATGCACAAAGAGTAAGCCAGGGAATAGTGAGATTGGTTACCCACAGAAGACGGATGAGGACAGGGTAGAAAAGAAGGAAGAGGGTAAGAAAGACATCTCTCTGGACAGCTCTGATTTTTGGAGCCATGTATATGGTTCTCATAATCAATAATTAAAGTAATTGAAACCAGTAAGAATAGGGGAAACTCCCAAAGTGTAATAAGAACAGAAATAAATGAATGAGTTGTACTGACAAATAAATACTATAACCACATTGAAGAGGAAAAAAATTAACCTTTAGGAAAATTTAAACAGACTATTTGGCTCATATACTCCCAGGTTAAAGACAAAAAAAGAAATATAAACAAATATTGAACTCTAGTTGGTAGCATGGGTAATTCTGGAATTATTTTCTGTATATATATATATATATATATTTTTTTTTTAATATTTTTTAAATTTTCTTACTGAAGCTGGAAATGGGGAGAGACAGTCAGACAGACTCCCGCATGCGCCCGACCGGGATCCACCTGGCATGCCCACCAGGGGCGACGCTCTGCCCACCAGGGGGCGATGCTCTGTTGCGACCAGAGCCACTCTAGGGCCTGGGGCAGAGGCCAGGGAGCCATCCCCAGCGCCCAGGCCATCCTTGCTCCAATGGAGCATTGGCTGCGGGAGTGGAAGAGAGAGACAGAGAGGAAGGTGGGGGGTGGAGAAGCAAATGGGCGCTTCTCCTATGTGCCCTGGCCGGGAATCGAACCCGGGTCCCCCGCACGCCAGGCCGATGCTTCACCACTGAGCCAACCGGCCAGGGCCTGTATATTTTTTGATTGAGCAAATATCAAGCTATATTATGGATAGTAAGAGAAAGGTTTCTCACTGTTGGCAAAAGGATTTACAGATAATGGAGAGTGGAAGATAGAATGAACCCTATGGAGGTGGATTAAAACTGGAGCTATCAAACCTACTTGTATATTTTTAAATGTTTGTATCTTGTGTGTGTGCATGTACATGCATGTCTTTTATAGTTGCTTTGCTGAGAAGATCTAAAAACAATGAGTGCATGCCAGCTAAACCTCAGAACCTGGTTTCTAAAAATCTTTTCCATTAAAAAGAACTAGCTCCCTTTAAAAAAAATGACAAATTTCAGTGCTGAATAATAGGAAATTCATGAAGAGTCTGGAATATTTTAATTTGTTGGGATATAATGAAATATTAAAAGATTGACAAAAACATGTGAAAGGGATTCTGGAACCAGTTTCAGGGGGTTCCCAAATCTAGAATATGAGCATCAAAATAAACAATGATACTAAAGAAAATGTAACCCACAGAATAAAGCAAGGATCTATAAAGCCGGACAAATGAGAAGGGAAGAAGGGTAGAAGGGAGTGAGGGAGGGGGAAGAGAGGAGAGGATAGTGAGAGGAAAGGGGAGAAAGAAAGAGAAAAACCTTTTCTTAAAAAGTAGAGTACCAGATTAACCATAAAATAAACGTTGGAATGTAAAATCACCATTTCACAAACATAACAGTAATCTATTCAGGCAAAAATCTTCAGTGGATTGCAAAACTAGGTTGAAGTTGAAATTTTGTGGAATAACAAGTATTTACATAGTCTCAAAATATTTTCTCACAAGATACTTACTAGTTACTGAAGGAAAAGTAATATCATTATGGTGGAAACACCTGGCAAACAATACCTTAGCCAACTGATCAAAGTTAATGTCACCAGTAACGGGAGCAGTCAGCATCATGTGTCTCTTAATAGAATTCACTGAGAACATAAGATTGCTTCACTGGGGCACCTGCCAGATACCTGACTCTTCTTATAAGGAGATGTCAGACAGACTCAAATTGAAGTATGTTCTATACAGTTATTGGCCCATGTCTTGAAACACATAGAATATCTGAGGGCCTGTTCCAGTTTCATTTAGGAGACTAAAACATAACAACTAAATTTCATGTGACCTTAGATTTTCTTTTATCTCTTTTTTTTAATTTAAAAAAAATTATTTTTATTTCTGGGGGATTTTCTTTTGCTCTAAAGAATATTACTGGGACAAGTAACAAAATCTGAAATAAGGTTTGCAGAGTAGGTAGCCAGGTTGTATCAATAATATTATTCTGATTTTGAAAATGATATTGAAGTTATATAAGAGGACATGCTGTTTTTAGAAACTACACCTGGAGTGATAAAAGAATAAAGAGGCATAATGACTGCAACTTATTCTCAAAAAGTTCAGGAAGAAATTACGTGTAGATAGACAAAGAATGAAACCAACATGGTAAAATATTTATTTTAGCATTTTTGAAACCTTAGTAAAGGGCATAAGGGAATTTTCTATATTATTCTTGCAATGTATCTGTAAATCTGATATGTCAAAAAAAAAAAAGTTAAAAGAGAAAAAAGAGAGCAAGTAGAGTTTACTCACTCCATAGTTCTCCCCTGAAGGCAGGCAGCCTACCTACTACGGGTTGGAAAAAGCCCATTCTTTGACTACAGATTGAGATATTGGTTAACATATTAGTTTTGACAAGATTATTTACAACTTAAAGTGACTATAGAATTTTCTGTTACCTCCAAGTCACAAGAGAAATCATAATTCCTGTCAGATTTTTTTTCCTTGAGCAGAGAAAACTTTCTCCACTGATTATTTCCTTTTATAGATGAGAGGAGGGGAGATAGTGAGGCGGACTTCTGCATGTGCCTGACCAGGTCTATGCTAGAGTACAAAGCTAATTTTAGCATCTAAGGCTGATGTACTAGGACCAACCATGCTATCCTCAGCATCCAGGGCCATGCCCAAACCAATCAAGTGACTGGCTGTGGGAGGGCAAGAGGGAGAGAAGGAGAAGAAGGAGGGGGTGGGCAAGAAGCAGATGGTTGCTTCTCCTGTGTGACCTGACTGGAATTGAACCTGGGATGTTCATACACTGGGCCAATGCTCTATCCACTGAACCTCCAGCCAGGGCTGATTGAATTTTAATTAGATGGTGAAAGACAAAATAAAGATGCACTTATCCATCTATTTATTTATTTATTTGATAGAGAGAGAGAAAGAAAGAGAGAGAACAGGAATGGAGAGAGATGAGAAGCATCAACTTGTAGATGCACACTTTATCTGTTCATTGATTGCTTCTCATACATGCCTTGGTGGTGGGGATTGGGATGCTTCAGCTGAGCCAGTGACCCCTTGCTCTAGCCAGTGACCTTGGGCTCAAGCCAGAGACCCTGGGCTTTAAGCCGGCGACCACTGGTTACATGTAATTTTCAAGTTATTTCACTAGAGTGGTATCAGATTAGAAACACTCTCTCAACTTGTGTACAAGTTTATGAAATATTAAAAAAAATTACTACTTTAACAGTTATCCACACAGTTCATATTTATATCTATAAATATCAATTCATTATTTTTATTTACATGGAAAAACCAAATCCACCTTTGGATATTTGACACCTTATTAAAATTAAGGAAGCAATCCATGACGCTGGATCTTTTAAGGAGGTGTTCATTCAAATACAGGTAATCATGTAGCTTACTACTTTAAACCATACTTATATTTCTCATTTCCACAGGGGATACAACAAAAAAACAAAAACAAGCCAATCCTCCTATCTCAAAATATTCTAAACTCTCCCTTAAATACAAAAAAGAAATTTCAAAAGCACCATAAGCAAATTTTATATTTTTAAGAGTGAGTGATGAAGCTTTGTGTTAAATAAAATCTCTTTTGTTCTTGTTCGGAGAGTTGGTTTTATTCCATTCCAGTGTCCTAATTTAAATATAATAATCTGTTTGACAGTTGAAGTGGCCCACTTTTAATCTGTTTGCATTCCTGTTTATTTAAATATAGTTCTGAAGCTGGGAAGAAAGTTTGAGAGATGCAGGTATCTTTAAGTAAAAAGGGATTATTTTGCATGTTTATCCAAGTGTAAAAAACAGATCCACGTTTCATTTAATTACTACATGAGCCATCTGTCCATGTCTTGGATCAAAGCATTCATTTTCATATTAGATAAAAAGTCTTAATCAGTCAGTTTGCATTCTAATTTTGTTTGATTGTTTTAAAGGCTGAGACAGTTGGCACATCTAAAAAATTTAAAATCTGGAACAGGAAAATAAGAGCTGGCGCATAGATAATTTTACATATATAGTGTTCTTATTTACACTACATTGAGGAATGTCATTTTAGAATATACCGTCTGAAAAACAAGATAACCAGTAAGAAAATAGGTACAATATTTATAATAAAATCTAGTTCAATATTAAAAGTGCATTCTATAACTCAAATCTATTTTTTTTCCTCAGGCTGGCTTTCTTCACCTCTTTCTTTCTTTTTCTTCCTCCCTCCCTCCCTCCCTCCCTCCCTTCCTTCCTTCCTTCCTTCCTTCCTTCCTTCCTTCCTTCCTTCCTTCCTTCCTTCCTTCCTTCCTTCCTTCCTTCCTTCCTTCCTTCTTTCCTTCCTCCTTCCTTTCTTCCTCTCCTCCTCCTCCTCCTCCTCCCTCCTTCTTCTTTTTCTTTCTTTCTTTCTTTCTTTCTTTCTTTCTTTCTTTCTTTCTTTCTTTCTTTCTTTCTTTCTTTCTTTCTTTCTTTCTTTCTTTCTTTCTTTCTTTCTTTCTTCCTCTTTCTTTCTTTCTCTTTCTCTTTCTTTCTTTCTTTCTTTCTTTCTTTCTTTCTTTCTTTCTTTCTTTCTTTCTTTCTTTCTTTCTTTTTAGAGAGAGGAGAGAGAAAAGGGGGAGGAGCAGAAAGTATCCACTCATAGTAGTTGCTTCTTGTATGTGCCTTGACCAACCGGTGACCTCAGCATTCAAGGTCAATGCTTTATCTACTGCACCACAAATCAGGCTCCAAGGCTTTTCTTGACAATAGGGTTAAATCCTATCTTAATGAAATTGAACCATATTATTTATTAGTGCATATTACATTTACAGTGGAAAAAGCAATGAACATATTACTATTTAAAACATTTGGAATTATTTAATTTCAAAAGGGAAAAGAAAATTATTTCTTTTTAAATTTATTTTTTATTAAGATAACATTAGTTACTAACATTATATAAGTTTCAGGTGCAACATTACAAATCAACATGTGGATATACTATATTGTGCTCACCACCAAAAGTCTGGTTTCCATTTGTCAACATACAATTGAGTCCCTTTAGCCATTTTGCCCTCCCTCCATCCCTCTTCCCCTTTGGTAATCACCAATATGTTATTGTCCCTATGAGTTTGTTTTGTTTTAATATGAGTGAAATCATATGCTATTATTTCACTTAGCATAAAACCATTAAGGTTCATTTATTTTGTCACAAGTGACAGAATTTCACCTATTTTTTATAGTTGAAGAGTATTCTATTGTCTATACATACCACATCTTCTTTATTCATTCATCCATTGATGAACACTTACATTGTTTTCACTCCTTGGTTATTAAAAATAATGCTGCTATGAATATAGGAGTGCATATATTTTTTTAAATTAGTGTTTTTTATGTTCTTCACATAAAAATCGAGAAGTGGAATAGCTGGGTCATACACAGGGTAGTTCTATTCTTAATTTCTTGAAAACCATCCACTCTGTTTTTCATAGTAGCTGCTCTCATATACATTCCTATCAGCTGTGTCTGAGGGTTCCTTTTCTCCCACATCCTCTTCAACACTTGTCATTTCTTGTCTTTTTGGTAATTAATGTCATTCTGACAGGTAACAGATATGAGATGATATCTCATTGTGGTTTTCATTTGTGTTTCCCTAATAATTAATGATGTTGAACATCTGTGCCAATCAACCATCTGTATGTTCTCTGGGAAAATGTTTATTCAGATTCTCTGCCCATTTTTTGTGTTGGTTGTTGTTGTTGTTCGGATGTATGAGTTTTTTATATGTTTTTGATATTAACACCTATTGGATGTATAATTACGACTATCTTTTACCACTGAATAGGTCACCTTTCTTGTTAGTAGTTACCTTCGCTGTACAGCATTTTAGTTTGGTCTAGTCTATTTTTGCTTTTGTTTCCTTTGTTGTTGGAGTCAAATTTTTAAAAAAATTACTAAGGTAGCTATCAACAAACAGGAGCAAACTTTCCATGCTTTTTCTATGTATTTTATGGTTTCAGGTCTTGCATTCAAGACTTTAACCCAGTTAGAGTTAATTTTTGTAGATGATATAAGACAGAAGTCTGGTTTCACTCTTTGCAGGTGGCTGTCTAATTTTTCTAACACCATGTTTTGGAAAGAGTTTCCTTTCTTCATTGTATGTTCTTGGCTCCTTAGTCAGAAATTAGTCATCCATATATGTGTGGGTTTATTAACTTTTGATTCTGTTTCATTGATCTGTGTATCTGTTTTTCTGCTAACACCATACTGTTGTTATTGTAACTTAGTAATATAGTTGAAATCAGGGAATATAATCTCTCTCTCTCTCTCTCTCTCTTCTCCTCCTCTCCCCCTCTCTCCCATTTTCTCCCTCTGCCCCATTTTCCCCCTCTGCCTTCTCTCCTCCTTTCCCCCTCTCTTCATCCCAGCTCCACTGACCCGAAACATAGCCAGCTCTGTGCTGATTAAACATCTTTGCACTTCCTCTGTCCAGAACTCTTCTTACTTTGTCTTTTTGAAAACCAAAAAAAATGAAAAATAAAAGTAGTCAATATTTAGTACAACCAATGGTAATTAACTTCTATAAAGAACAACAAACAGGGAAATGTGGAAGAGACTGAGGCATATTATTATTTTGTATATAGTAGTCCTTGAAAAATTCTCTAATAATCTGATGTTTAAATCCTGGAGGAAAGTTAAGGAGACATTCAGGTAGTCTCATTGCATAGACATCAAGGCACAGGAAACAAGAAGTATGAAATCTTTGAAGTGAGAGTAGGATTTTTGTGTTTAAATAAAGTATCAGGAGGGGAAGGAAGAGTCAAGGAAGACCAGTCAGAGAGGTGACCAGGGCCAGACCAGGTAGTGCTTTGTAGGGCATTGCAAAGGTGTTGGCTTTTATTGTGAATTAAATGGGAGAGTTTGAGCAGGTTTATATTTACCTGATTTACATTTTAGGCAGACTACTCTCTTAGCTGTGTTGAGAACAGGCTATAGGAAGACAAAGATGGACGCTGGGCAACTAGCTCCACAGGTGCCAACTGCTGTGCCCACGTTAGGGTGGTGGTGGCTCAGACAAGAGAGGTAGTGATAGGTATTTGGATTTTGGAAGAAGAGCAGGCAGGATTTCTTGACGAATTAGATATGGAATATGAGAAAAACAAAGATGTCCAGAATTGCTCTAATGTTTTAACACTGGATTACAAACTACACTTGGTTATATCACTCTCTTATAGTTTTCAAATTGTTTCACGTGAATAGATTTTTTTCCTTCTATACTCTTGCCAGCATATTGAAATAGAAGGCTTAAAGGGGTTGGCCTCCACTGTCTATCAAAATGGCTATTACCTTGTAAGCACTCTGTAATTATTTGCTAAATGGGAGAATGTGCTTTGTTCTTTCTTTCTGATGTCAGTCTTGATGAAGTACTAGTCCTGAGATGCTTTTCAGGTTATGAACCAACAAAGAAAAAAAAAAGCACAAATTTCCATTAGCAATTCAGATAAGATATAGCTATCATCAGCTTTTTCAGGTGAAGGGAATTGTCTAGTAGGGGAAACTGAAAACTCTAAAAGTATGACTTTTGTTTCTACTAGAGCATCCAGCAAAGAAGAAGGCTTAGAGGACAGACTCAGTTATTGTCTGGTTGCATTTTAAATGAATTAGCTAATATTTAGAAATTTTATAATGTTTTTAACATATATTCCAGTGAGTTTCTTTGGAATAACTTTTTTTTTTTTTTGGCTTCCTTTTAGACCTCTGCTTATGACTCATACTTGATATTTAAGTGTGAAAGGGACAACTGGTGCATATGGCACCCTGTTTGGGTTACATAAAATTGGTGGTATGGGTGTATATATTTGTAATAGATCCAGAGAAGTGTACTTACAAAGGAAATCACATAGATACTCTCTGGGGAGCAAAATAGTCTAACAGTTTTTATCTGAGAAAGTTCTTGTAGCCTTTAGTGGAACACATGTAGGTATCTAAGAATATTGTAAAGCCTTTCCATGGCTACTTCTAGTTATAAAAAATGGACTTTTTAGCCTGACCAGGCAGAGGCACAGTGGATAGAGTGTCAGACTGGGATGCGGAGGACCCAGGTTCGAGACCCCGAGGTCACCAGCTTGAGTGTGGGCTCATCTGGTTTGAGCAAAGCTCATCAGCTTGGACCCAAGGTCACTGGCTCAAGCAAGGGTTACTCGGTCTGCTGAAAGTCCAGGGTCAAGGCACATATGTGAAAGCAATCAATGAACAACTAAGGTGTCACAATGAAAAACTGTTGATTGATGCTTCTCATCTCTCTCCGTTCCTGTCTGTCTGTCCCTATCTCTCTCTCTCTCTGACCCTCTCTTTGTCTCTGTTAAAAAAAAAAAAAGATCTTTTTATTTGGTGTTAATGAGTATAGAAAATTTTCAACAATTTAAAAATTATTATCTTATATAGTTTTAAAGCCTATGTAAGGTTATTTATGGATTGTTATCCTTATACATATAAACCATACTGTATATCATATGTATTCATGGTGGGGCAAAAGGCAAAAGTAGGCTTACAGTTGTTCATATGGAAAATAATGCAAAAATTCACAAATAATATACAGGAATAAACTCTGCATTTTACATACTCAACAACTGTAAACATACTTTGCCACACCCTATATAATAAAATAAAGGAATAGTGTGTATATGGTAGTGTTAATGGTTTTATTTTTATCTATTGTTAATTAGAAATTATGTAAATGACACTTCAATTTTAGTTATAATGTAAAACTGTGCAAAACAAACCTGATGTGTAAATGAGTCTGAATTTATTCTTGTAAGATAGAAACTAATAGTTCATAATATATTTTTGGTACTCAAAATAATCTACTTTTACATAATACCTTTATGGGACTTTTATATTGAAAATTAATAATACATGCTTTCAAGCATATCTTTTTTACTATTTTATGAACTATTTTTTATGATAATATTAAAATTAAATTTTGAAATTTTTGGCCTGACCTGTGGTGGCGCAGTGGATAAAGTGCCAACCTGGAATGCTGAGGTCACCAGTTTGAGGTCACCTGGGCTTGCCTGGTCAAGGCACATATGGGAGTTGATGCTTCCTGCTTCTCCCCTTTTCTCTCTCTCTCTCTGTCTCTCCTCTCTAAAATAAATAAATAATATATAGATATATATAATTTTTTTTAATTTTTAGTATGTAATTTTACTTTTTTAAAATTTATTTTTCTTTATGCCACTTAAAGCTTCATTGTCATATGGGTACGAGGGGGATGCATTTAGTAGAATTCACTGTTTACCATTGATTAAAGGCCTGAGACTTAATGAAGTTATATGGTAACTTCAAGATGTTTATCTTACGGAGATGCAGATACTATCTGCCTGCTAGAATAAAACTCAAAGGTTATAATTTATAGCCCTCTTAACTTTAACCAGTTTTATATCTAAATCACAAATCTTATCCTAATATTGCATATTAATATTGAGCTTCTCAGTTCTCTTTGAATCAGTTGTGTGTGTGTGTGTGTGTGTGTGTGTGTGTGTGTGTGTATGTTCGTGTTCCAATAAAACTTTATTTACAGAGGCAGGCCTTGGTCTGGATTTGACCTACAGGCTAAGGTTTGACAAACCTTGCTGCATAGTATTTCATTGTAGCATGAAGTTTTTAGCAACTCTGTGAAAATATTCAACTCCCACCTGACTAGGCCTTTTCCCTTGTTAGCCCACAGGTGGGGGTAATTTGGCTTTCTCGTAGACTCTGGCTCAGAACTGAATTTTGTTCAGGGAAAAGACAGAGGCTAGCTCTGGGTCACCAACAATGGTTAGCCATCAAATCTTCAGAGTACCTTGGTGTTATCTGTGTTTTGTCTGCTCGTCTCTCCCCACTTCAGACATATTGAAAGCAGTGCAGTTTGTCCTGAGGCTTGGAGATATCTTCAGATTAGTTTTGACATCTTACTACTTCTTCATTGAGTTAAATAAAATATTTGACGTGTTGATTGCGCATTTACATAAGAGTCATGATCTTACCAACTTAAAATTGTTCTGTGACAGTATAAAGAAAATTGAAAACTGAATGATGTCAAGAAGCTGTGTAAAATGGATCATGTATAACCTTGTAAGACAAAGATAACAATGTTTTTCCAATATAATTATTTTTTTCTTTTGCTTTCTGTAATGAGTTGAAAAAGATCCTACCAATTTCATATTTACCCGGAACCTAAGAATGTGATCTTATTTGAAAATAGGGTCTTTGCAGATGTAATTCATTTTTTTATGTTTATCTTTAGAATTTATCTCAGTTATTTTCATCTTATACTGTTCTTTTTCATTTTTAAAAAACAGTTGACATTCAGTTGTTTAAAGACATTATCTTGGATGTATATTGGGCCCCCATTCCAATGAGTATTTTCCTTGTAAGAAGAGATGAAGATACAGAGACACAGGGGAGAGAGTCATGGGAAGACGGAGGCAGAGAGTGGAGCTATGCTGCTACTGCCAACCAAGCCGGAAGCCACAAGGTGCTAGAAGGGGCAAGGAGAGATACTACGCTAGAGCCTTCAGATAAAGCTTGGCCCTACCATCACCTTAATTTTGAACTTCTAGCCTCCAGAACTATGAGAAAATACATTTCTTTTTCTAAGCATCCCAGTTTATGATAATTTGTTAAGGCAGCTGGAGAAAACTATTATTCTTTTCAATTTGATTCTTTTCCTCCTTTTGCGTGTGCTTCCCTGCAGGGAAACCTGGGGGACTTCTTTAACTGTATGATAATCCCATGTACCTCAAAACAGTCACCTGTCACATTTAAAAATGACTCCCTATTTTCTTCAAATAAAATTTTACATAGCCAATTGTATAATTGTGAATCACATACAATTATGAATATGTCCTTTTTCTTTTCTTTTTTTTATTTTTTCAAAGACTTTATTTATTAATTTTAGACGAGAGAGAGAGAGAGAAGGGAGGAGCAGGAAGCATCAACTCACATATGAGCCTTGACCAGGCAAGCCCAGAGTTTTGAACCGGCGACCTCAGCATTTCCAGGTCGATGCTTTACCCACTGCGCCACCACAGGTCAGGCTGTCCTTTTTCTTTAAAATAATTTTTCCCCAGTAGTATTAAAAAATGTTTTGTTTAGTATCATTGTCAATACATATATTATATGTAAAGGTACTTGATTCATATTTTTCTTTATTTTTGGAAATTAAAGTAGTTTAGTTATTTGCTCTTTTAAGGTATTGTGGACATCAACCTTTGTCTGCCTATTTTCTTAAAGAGGTATTTAGAGAAATAATAAAAAAAAAGGTGAAAAATTAAGAACATATTTTTGAAGTCTCTAGATTCCTAGTGGAAAACTGTTTCTCCATGTATACTCAAGAGCATTCTATATTAGCATTTTAATCGCCAATTAATTTTGCAAAAGAGAAAATTATGTGCATTTTCAAATTATTAGCAAATTGTAATCATTTAAAACTGCTTACTAACCACTCCTTTAAATTATTTTAAAAATGTATCTGTGCCTAACCTGTGGTGGCGCAAGGGATAAAGCATCAGCCTGGAACACTGCTAAGCCAGCCTCATGTAAAATGGAGATGATACAATTACAGCCCAATGCAGGAGGGTACAGGCAAGTATAACGCGTGAGGACTGAGAACCACAAGTCAGTTTCAGTTGTTTGGTGTTAGTTTTTTTAAAAATATATTAATTCCTGTTAGAGTCTCCATTTCCTCCAATTTAAAATAAGTAGGGTTGTTTAAGATGTGGTGATCTGGAAGATAAGGACTGTAGTTGGAAAACAGGGAGAGGGGATGGGAGCATTGAATGCTTCACTGATCACTATGAATGGGAAAATAAAATAGGTAGAGAGTAGACAAAAAGGATCTTTCAACATTTTAAGGGTTGAGTTCATGTTTTAACTAACAATTGGTTATTGGTGTTGTATTTACTTTAGGTTGATACATTTATTAATTATAAATATATTGTCCTGCTGTGTGATGTAGTTGGCCAAATATAAGCAAGAATACATGGATTTAGTGGTCAGATTATGCCATGTCTATCAGAAAAGCCAGTGGCAATTTTGAAATTAAAATTTACAGAGGTTCTTCATCTATTGTGGGGCTGAGGTGCCAGAACCCCCCCCCCCCACAATAGGTGATAATCCGTGAAGTAGCGACCTTGTATTTATTTTATTTATATATATTTTAAGGCTTTATAAACCCTCCCCACACTCTAATAAACCTTTTAAATTTTTTAGGCTAGAAAATGCTTATTTTATCACAGAAATAATTAAAATAATAAATATATAAAAATACCTATATACTACAAAATCCTGCAATATGATGAAAAATCCGTGATACAAAATTAGATATATACAATTCAAAACTCCATGACACAGTGAGACTGTGAAAAGTGAAATGCAATATGGCGAGGGACGATGGTATATTGCAGTCTTGACGTGGCTCAGTGGATAGAGCTGTTGTCCTGGAGCACTGAGGTCACCAGGTTCAATTTGAGGTCACCAGCTCCACCCGAGGTCACCAGTTCGAGTCCTGGTCAGGGCATCTAAGAGAGGGAATCAATGGGTACACAACTAAGTGAAACAATGAGTTGATGTTTCTGTCTCTCTGTCTCTCAAAAAAAAAAAAAAAAAAAATCAGATTGCATAGATTCCTTCCAAAAGATACAAATGTTAATGAGATAAGTTACCTAAATGGATGTTTATTCTATTTTTTGCCTGCTGCCATTAAAAACAGAATCCCAACCTGGAAGCGCACCTGTTCTAGGAACAGGAGTTTAGCATGCACGGTATTCCTGGATGCCAGCTCCGAGTCACTTCCTGCCGTGGAGCCCATTCTGTTCTTTTTATTTTTTATTTTTTATCAATATTTTTGAATTTTTTGTATTTTTCTGAAGCTGGAAACAGGGAGATACAGTCAGACAGACTCCCTCATGTGCCCGACCGGGATCCACCAAGTACGCCCACCAGGGGGCGACACTCTGCCCACCAGGGGGCAATGCTCTGCCCCTCCAGGGCGTTGCTCTGTCGCGACCAGAGCCACTCCAGCACCTTGGGCAGAGGCCAAGGAGCCATCCCCAGCGCTATCCCCAGCACCCCGGGCCCTCTTTACTCCATTGGAGCCTCTCTGCGGGAGGGGAAGAGAGAGACAGAGAGGAAGGAGAGGGGGAGGGGTGGAGAAGCAGATGGGCACTTCTCCTGTGTGCCCTGGCAGGGAATCGAACCCGGGACCTCTGCACGCCAGGCCGATGCTCTACCACTGAGCCAACCGGCCAGGGCAGTGAGCCCACTCTGTTCTTTCCTCTGTTTTTTCCTCATGGAAAAGGTGACTCAATGAAAAGCCCATAAAAAAAGTAATACGATGAAATGGAAGAAAGTTTGGTGCTTAAAAGTTATTAGTTTTCTTTCCCCTTTTATTTCCAAATAGCTCTGAAATAGGATTTCTGAAATGACTTTTCTTCTTTCTAATCTACTCATCTGAAGGGAGGAGGAGGAAAAGACTGAGAAAATCAAGAACTACCTGTTTTGTTCGTTGTTTTCCCCTGTGTCTCTGACCTTTTCCTTAATCAGCATGAGATTCGTTATTTTTCATGGCTGGTGAGTGGGGGTAGATTAGGATTTTTTGCAGTGAAAATAAAATTTAAAAAAAAAGATAGATGTTAGTTATATTTAGCTTCAGACACCTGAAATAGGATTTTCAAAATGTCAGTGAGAAAATTGGCTTGAATTCCATGGTGTATGAGTATGACCTTATTCTCTATGAAATCAAGAAATATACTTAGAACTTAGGAGTTTATATAAGGGAGGTTCTAATCAGAGAGAAAATAAAATCATGGTCTAACTGGATCCAGGAAACAAAAATTAGGTTAAATGTTTGGAATATCATCATTTATGTTAAATGACGAGACAGTGGCCTTTAGAAATATGTGTATTGTTCAGAGTGATTTGAGAAGCTTAAGTCTTGGTGTCTTCCACGGGAGCCACAGTCTCCAAGCGAGGCTCCAGCTGAGAGCCTCCTGTTTGTGCAGGAGCTAATTGTCAGTGAGAGGCAGCTGTTTGGGAGAATCTGAAGCGCTGCTCCTGCTTCCCTGGGGGTGGTATGCGCTGTGAGAAGGGAAACCCAAAGCGTCTGCATTCCTCCTATTGGATGTGTGGGTTTTAGAGACGACTGGTGGAGCAGCCGAGGATTGGGGGTCACAGCAAAGAAAGCAAAGCCGCCACAGTGTTTCAGATCTGGCCATGGGCCAGCATGTTCCCTCATAGGCCAGCCAGATGGGACCTCTCATTCAGATGGGTCACACTCATTCACACCAGGGGCTCTGCACTGAGGATGGATACCACACACATTTGGGGCCCTGGCCCCAACTGGAGCTGCAAAATCACATTAGTCACAACTGGGGGATGATTCAGGCATTTTGGTACCTAAATGATTTTTCTAGGTTTACTGAGGAAAAAAAAATAACAAGTAAAAATTTAGAAATGAAAAGGGACATATATATTAATAATGAAAAAGAAATATGTTCAAAACAGCATGGTATTGGCAGAATAATAGACACTCAGACCAATGGAACAGAATAGAAAGTCCAGAAATAAAACCACATATATATGGTCAAATAATTTTCGATAAAGAGGCCAACAACACACAATGGAGAAAAGAAAGCCTCTTCAACAAATGGTGCTGGGAAAACTGGAAAGCCACACGCAAAAGAATGAAACTGGACTACAGTTTGTCCCCTTGTACTAAAATTAATTCAAAATGGATCAAAGACCTAAATATAAGACCTAAAACAATAAAGTACATAGAAGAAAACATAGATACTAAACTCATGGACCTTGGTTTTAAAGAGCATTTTATGAATTTGACTCCAAAGGCAAGAGAAGTGAAGGCAAAGATAAATGAATGGGATCACAGCAGACTAAGAAGTTTTTGCTCAGCAAGAGAAACTGACAACAAAATAAACAGACAGCCAACTAAATGGGAGAGGATATTTTCAAGCAACAGCTCAGATAAGGGCCTAATATCCAAAATATGCAAAGAACTCATAAAACTCAACAATAAACAAACAATCCAATAAAAAAATGGAAAGAGGACATGAACAGATACTTCTCCCAGGAAGAAATACAAATGACCAACAGATATATTAAAAGATGCTCATTTTCATTAGTTATTAGAGAAATGCAAATCAAAACCACAATGAGTTACCATCTCACATCTGTTAGATTAGCTATTATCAAGCAAATGTTGGAGAAGCTGTGGAGAAAAAGGAACCCTCATTCACTGTTGGCTGGAATGTAAAGTGATAGAACCATTATGGAAGAAAGTATGGTGGTTCCTCAAAAAACTGAAAATAGGCCCTGGCTGGTTGGCTCAGTGGTAGAGCATCGGCCTGGCATGCAGAAGTCCCGGGTTTGAATCCCGGCCAGGGCACACAGGAGAAGCACCCATCTGCTCCTCCACCCCTCCCGCTCTCCTTCCTCTCTGTCTCTCTCTTCCCCTCCCGCAGCGAGGCTCCATTGGAGCAAAGATGGCCCGGCTACAGGGGATGGCTCCTTGGCCTCTGCCCCAGGCACTAGAGTGGCTCTGGTCGCAACAGAGTGTCGCCCCCTGGTGGGCGTGCCGGGTGGATCCCGGTCGGGCGCATGCGGGAGTTTGTCTGACTGTCTCTCCCCATTTCCAGCTTCAGAAAAATACAAAAAAAAAACAAAAACAAAAAACTGAAAATAGAACTACTTTATAACCCAGCAATCCCTCTACTGGGTATATACCCCCAAAACTAAGAGACATTGATATGTAAAGACACATGCAGCCCCATGTTCATTGCAGCATTGTTCACAGTGGCCAAGACATGGAAACAACCAAAAAGCCCATCAATAGATGACTGGATAAAGAAGATGTGGCACATATACACTATGGAATACTACTCAGCCATAAGAAATGATAACATCGGATCATTTACAACAAAATGGTTGGTTCTTGATAACATTATAGTGAGTGAAATAAGTAAATCAGAAAAAACTAAGAACTGCATGATTCCATGCATAGGTGGGACATGAAAACAAGACTAAGAGACATGGGCAAGAGTGTGGTGGTTATGGGGGGGGGGGGAGAGGGAGGAAGAGGGGAAGGGGGAGGGGAGGGGCACAAAGAAAACCAGATAGAAGGTGACGGAGGACAAACTGACTTTGGGTGATGGGTATGCAACATAATTGAATGACAAGATAACCTGGAGATGTTTTCTTTGAACATATGTACCCTGATTTATTGATGTCACCCCATTACAATTAATAAAAATTTATAAAAAAATAAAAAAGAAATATGGAAGAAAATGTGTATTATCAAAATCTGTAAAATGCTCTAAAAATTAGCAGAAGAATAAGATATTACAAATGTCTATATATTAGCTACCTGACTCACCTCTGTAATACATCTGATCCCTACATTATTGACTGCTTATCCTTTAATTGCTTGTTCCTATGATGAGTTTATAGCATCCCTGAAACAGAGAAATTAGAAAAGTGACTCTCTTTCCTCTAGCATGTTCAATACAAATTGGCTTTTTGAAACTGATCAGTTGAACATTAATTTCTTAAAAAACAGTATCAGTTTACAACAAGTTCCTTTGGCTTCAGACTTACCATCAGTACTGCCATGCATCTCTATACACACACTGATGTCACATCTGGAAAGCCTGGTAGGCTTTGTTAAAGAGGAGCTCCAAAAATCTGAGGGCATTTCAAGTCCCCTTAAATACCAAACTACTTTTCCAATTGACTACATCATTCCTAGAAGCCTCAAGATTATGAGCAATAATTTAACATATACAGAATTGACTGCAAACTACAAAAATACATTAAGTTTAGACTAAATGCATTTTCAGCTAAACATCCCCATAGGCTGACTCCAGAATTTCCCCTGGCCATGCCAACGCTACCATAAGAGAGGGGAGCTGTGACAGTGAGGGAGACAGAGTGGGAATAGCCAGTGGTCTTTATCAGTTGTGGTTAATATGTATTAATTTAGCAAATTTCATAAAATAATGTATCACCTTGTGCAGAGATAGATTCCAGAGCCCCGAGAGAGCCCCGTGCAAGTGGGAGACCCTGACACAAGCTGTGTGGCTCTGCAGTCACTCCAGGTCTGGCTTGGAGAAGAGTCCTCATAGTCACAGGGGGAAAGGGAATATGAAAGAACTGAATCGTATAAAAGAGAATGTGTACATTTAAAATGCTTTTTATTTATTATAATGGACCAGTGGTATCACATCGGAATACATTTATATTCTCTGCTTTTTTTTCACTAACCTCCCCTTCCTAATTCCCGAAGAGGGGGGAGGGGCTAGGTGAAACTCACATCTGTTCATTGAAAATGGAGAAGCTGGGTTTTCTTTGTGCTTTTCTTTTTTTTCAGATTTTTTTAAAGTTGATTTTACAGGGAAAGGAAGGGGGAAATGAGAAGTGTCAATTCATAGTTGCTTCACTCTAGTTTTTTTTTTTTTTCTTTTTTTATTCCTTGTTTGTTGTATGTGCCTTGATCAGACAAGCCCAGGGTTTTGAACCGGCGACCTTAGTATTCCAGGTCAATGCTCTTTCCGGTGTGCCATCATCGGCCAGGCCCCTCTGTGCTTCCAAATAGGAGTAAATGTGAGGCATTATTACATAACTTTTTTCAAGTTAACATTTAGTTATTTTTAATGTAGTCATAACACTCTTGCTATCTAAATTTTTAAAATTTCATAATTTTGTTTATTTCTTTTTTATTAGAATAATAGGATAAAGACTTAAAATTGTTCAGTTGGAATTGCTTAATATAAATGAGCCTGACCAGGTAGTGGTGCAGTGGATAGAGCATTGGCCTGGGACACTAAGGACCCAGTTTTGAAACCCCAAGGTCCCTGGCTTGAGCATGGGCTCATCTGGCTTGAGTGCTGGCCCACCAGCTTGAGCACAGAGTTACTGGCTTGAGCGTGGGATCATAGATATAATCCCATGGATGCTGGCTTGAGCCAAAAGGTCACTGGCTTGAGCAAGGGGTCACTGCCTCAGTTGGAGCCCCTCAGTCAAGGCACATATGAGAAAGCAATTAACAAACTACTAAAGTGCTGCAACTGAGTTGATGCTTCTCATCTCTTTCCCTTCCTGTCTGTCTGTCCCTCTCTCATTCTCTCTCTCTCAAAAAAAAAAAAAAAAAAAAAAAAAGGCTTCTAGAGTTTAAGCATGAGATTAAACAATTTTATAGGAGGAGAGGCAGAACTTGAACCTGTATTTACTTGTCAAACAAAGAAAATTAAACAGTAATAAATTTTGAATGAAGTTTAATACCATAAAGCAAGTACCTAAAATGTGGCTTTTCTGGTGTTTTAAATGCACATGTTGATGAACTGCAGAGTATCCATAATAATAAATTGCCAGTGTAAACATTATCAAAATGTTTTCATTTTTACTACACAAGCTCTTAACTAGGGAAAAATGCATTATGTATTTAAGGCTAAGTCCTAAATTTCCATATTTTGATGTGTTATTTCATTCTGTCGTCAGAACAATCAATTAGCCTCTTGCCTACTGATATGAATATCTGAATGCAGATTAAAAATGTGAGGCATTATACAACATCAGAATATAGATAAAATTGCCAGGTTAATTTTTAATGTTTTAGTTAGAGCATAGTTATAATTAGGGGTGAAATTACAGGTACTCATCATGGTCGCAATGACAAATACCTATAATCACTTTTGGAAAACAGTAATTTATAAATTTGAAAATATTTCAGAGATGACTTAATGTTCTAAAGTAAGTGATTTAATGTAATATTTTAAATGTATATATTAAGGAAGTCTCACAAGATGTTATTGTGATTACTTTAATCAATAGGAAAGTACATATTTCCAATAAGATAAACGTAAAACTATTAACATTCAGTGACCCCGTGTGCATTAAGCACCTGACCTCATATCTGGCACAGAATAGTTACAACTGAGTTAGTTTTCCTCTAATGTAAAACATGGGAGAAGCAACACTTAAAAACATCTGAAACAAAAGCAAGTACCAAACGTGTTTAAGAAACTGAGGCTCTTCAAATTCTATTAGAATGAAGATTATCACTTACTGTTGAGACATATCTTCCCTTCACATTATTTTACTTAATAATTATAGACGGCTTTAAAATTTAGCCAGAATCATTTAAGACTTGGTTAATAATTTTCTGTCTCCTTATGTTTGTTTGTTTGTTTATTTATTTATTTATTTATTTATTTATTTTTTGCATGCCTTGGACTTGAAGAGTGACCAATTTTAATGACTTTCTTTTAACTTTTTATTATCTGCTTTTAGGCTCTTCAAAGTCAAATATTTCAATGAACGTAGATAGGCTTCTCTGCTGTAAGATATTAGGGAAGTCACTTTCTCTGATTATTTTTCTTCCTCTGTACAAGGGAGCTATTACTACTTCTATGCTGATTAAGTGTAGAACACTCTTAGTATGCTGAGTGGCATGAAACAGGTATTGTCTAAAACACTACTGTTGTTGCTTTGAATTGGTTCAAAAACGAACTCTAAAGCATATTTGAAGTTCACTGCACCCTTCTGATAAATATTGTTTTAACAACATGTTGCTGTGGATTATGCCACCCATGTTGAATGTCAGTAACCCTGTTGGCCTAGACATAAATGATGAAATCAAGGATAATAGCACGCATTTAAAGATGTCCACTGGACACACACATCAAGACACACAAAGATGTTTTGAATAAGTCCAGATTCTCTTGAGACGGCCAAGATAAAACTCTGCTTAGGAACCTCCTCCATTTTGAATGGTGACAAAATGATCTTTCTTAGGATATATAATTACTAAATAAATAAAGAGAAGGCAGGCCACTTGATCTCACTCTGAAGAGTCTGGAGCACATCTTACTTTTATAAAAACTGAAACCCAAACTCAGAATAACAACATGGATAAAGAGACATAACATTTTTGAATACTCTCATAATAAATGTCCCCTTGCAAAGGCACCTGGGTTTTAGCTTGTTCTCACAGGCTTTTAGCTACATATTGGTACCTGGTAGTGACATTTTAAGAAATAGACCTCAGACTTAGAATGGAGTTTGGGGAAACCCTCAGCATGAGGGGCTCCCATTCAGTCATAGGAAACTAACACGTTAGGTTTGGGGAGTAGATCAGGAATTAAGGTATCAGCTCATGATGCTCTTGTTTCATGACTAACCCAACCTAATCTAGTCTTTGAGCCACACAGTATAGAAACCATAGTAAAGTAATCTGGAGGGATTAAGATGTGGCAGAATAACTGGATAGATCAGCAATTCTGGAGGCCCTGTGTTACCCACACGGAGAGAGCACTATAGTCAGATATTCTACTCTAGACAACTAGCCAAACAGAGTTCCAGAATTGTGTAAAATACGCTGGCTTACTTATCTAAATGTCAACCTCTTCCTTTCTGCTTTTTAAAGGACATGTTTGGCCAAGGAATAAAAGGCCACCTACTCATTTTCCTGGTTTCATCTGCACCTAGGTCATGCAAGGCATCTTGGCTCATTATAGCTGGAGTCTGGTTTAGGATGTAAAGGGTAGTTTGCTTGACTTGTAGGAAAGATTTTTATTCATAATGATAGAAAATTTGGATAAATACCCCTTCCTTTGAATGCTATATTGGCCATCCTGATGCTATAAACTGCTGTCGCCATCTTCTGATTATGAGGGCCAACCAAAGCTGAGCCAACCCGCTGAGTATGGTTGAAAAAGAACATAAAAAAAGACTCCATCCTTGGTGATGCTATCGAACTCTTGGAAAAACACAGGAATTCCCTTACTCCAGAATTGTGTTGTTCTATAAGCAAACCAAGCTTTAATATCGAAGCTTGTTTAGTTAGGTCCATTGTTTTTTTAACTCATAGGTATCCTAACTGGTACAACCATATGACTCTAGAAGAAAACACCTTTAGCCAGAATCCAGTGCATGCACCGCTGTATCCCAGGCAGTGCAACAGTGTGGGGCACAGGGGACCATGTATGGGAAGGCTGAATTCCCAGGTGCGTTACCTTGTCATGGGCTAAAGTCAAGTTTCTGGTTGATAAAAATTAGAAATTTTTTTTTTTCACTGACATGTAGGTTTTAAAGTGAGGCTTTAGAGTTGGATTGCCTGACACACCAGAGCATTTCTAATCATTTTCCTACCACGTGAACCCATCCTTCTTTTTTCCTTTTGTGCCGTTAGGAATGTCTTTCCAATTATGAGACATATCCAGTAGTGAGGGTTGGAATTTGTCACTGGCTTTAGCATCGCTATGCAAAACCATACTTAGGGGTGCAGAAGCACCCAGGAGAAGTTGTACAAGTTGTCAGAGTACCAATAAAAGGTAGAGGGAATGAAGTAGGCTTTGATTTTTAAAGGTACCTTGTCCGGGAGACAAGAACAGGTACCCGGAATGTGCTCCGTCTCTTTCTCCGCACCCACCGGGAAGACGCATTCAAGCACAGTCACGGGCAGTGATCACAGGTGCTAACGGTGTGCTATTTTAGCTAATGTATAATTATACTGGGCCCTGGCTGGGGGTGACTGCTGTGAAGAGCCAGAGCTTGACATCATTTAGGAAAATACATTCAACAGTCTGGAGAGAAAGGACTTACATAGTAATGTATCATCTATCTGACTACCTAGCCCACATTATGTTTCCTGTGTGGCACTTCCTGTCAGCGGTCAGGAGGAGAAGCTGGACAAGAAAAGCTCTAGGAGGAATATAGTGACATCTTGTTCTTCCTCCACTTGTGGGAGAAGCTGGAACCACCAGAGAGTTGTTGATTATCATGAGAGTTGGTAGACGCACAGATAGTGAGTGACTTGAAATAAGAGCCGGAAGTGGGCGTGGTACTACTGTTCTGCGGTATGGTCAACTAGAGATACTTGGTTATACTTGGGAAGTATAGAAGGAAATTTCGACGTATTTCCTAAGATTCTGTGTGCTCTGTCTAACCAAGGAAGTTGTCCTGGCCTGGTGAAAGTCGGAGCTGTGCCTCTTCTATACTAGCAAGGCGTTTTGTTCACAGCACAGTGCAGACAGCCTGGGTTCAAATGCTGGAACCCCTCATGTTAGCTGTGTCACTCTGGGTCTTAGTCTCTTCAAGAGAAATGTAAAATGGGGATAAGAATGCTACTCAAAAGTTTTGGTGTGAGAATAAAGAAAATGTGTATAAAATATCAAGAAAGCTCTGGAAATAGTAAATATTGTATTTTGTTATTAAGACAAGGATATTTGGTTTTCTTAGTTGTAACAAGACTGGAGCTAATTAGAAAACCAGAAAATAAAGAACGCCTGGTAAGGGCTGCTATACCTACTCATACATACTCTTGCCACTATTCTGTCTTCTTCAAGAACTCAAAAAATTATAAAGCTGTGATTATTATTTAGTGAAAAGATACTTTAAAAGTTTCACATGACCCTGGCCAGTTGGCTCAGAGGTAGAACATTGGTCTAGTGTGTGCAAGTACCAGCTTCAATTTCAAGTTAAGGCACATATGAGAGGCCACCATCTGCTTCTCTACCTCTCTCCCCCTTCCCCACCCTCAGCCTTGGCTCAGATTAGTTCCAGCGCATTAGCCAGGGCATGGAAGTTGGTCTCAATTCAGGCACTAAAATGACTTGTTGCCGAGCAATGGAGCTATGGCCCCAGATGGGCAGAGCATCCCTTGGGAGAGAATTGTCAAGTGGATACCAGTTGGGGTGCATGCAGGAGTCTATCTCTGCCTACCACCTCTCACTTAATTAAAAAAAAAAGTTTCAGACATTATTTCAGTGGTTCTATGGAGGCTTCCAGGGTCAAGTGATAAGTGATGGTAATTGAGTTTATATCATAGGAGGTGGGTCAGATGGTTTACCTTTTTTCAATAGTTGTGTTCCAAATTTGGTAGTGTTTACTTGGAAAGTGTATTTAGTAACTGAAAAAAAAAAATCAAGCTGGTGGTTCCCTAGCCTATCAAGTAAATGGTATGGGGTGGAGTTAGGATGTTGCTGACCAAGAGAAAGCCATGGGTGCTCCCTGTACTCTGTTTATAAACTGAAGTAATATTCTATCTCCAGGAATATCATTGAGATTTCAGTTGCCAGCAAAGATTTTCTAGGTATAGTATTGCTGTTATTTCTCTTTTATTTCTAGACTTGGGTCTAAGCAAAATATATTGAGTCCTAGAATATTAACCTCAGTTCAACATCTTAACATGTTTTGCTTTCTTTTCCATGAGTTTTTAGACACCTCATCTTAGGAGCATACTATATACCACCTATGTTTGGGCAGAAAGGATTTCTCTTATAAATTAGACACAAAGAATATAGCCCATCCCTTCATCATAGGGCTTTAGACTTCTCCATCAATGTGATGAGGTCAAACACTTGGCCCTAGAAAGCAGGAACTTGTAAGTATTCTAAATTATTTTTAAAAAATCAGAGGTAGAGGATGAAAATGAAGCCTATAGGGATATATATCTTTTTTATTATCATTATTCATTTTAGAGAGGGGGGAGGAAGAGAGAGATAGAAAGAGAAGGGGGGAGGAGCAGGAAGCATCAACTCCAACATGTGCCTTGACCAGGCAGGCCAAAGGTTTCAAACCAGAGACCTCAGTGTTCCAGGTCGACGCTTTACCCATTGTGCCACCACAGGTCAGGCAGGGATATGTATCTTAATGAAGTTCCTATCAGTCTAAAGATATGGGGTAAATTGTAATCCTCTCCAAAGGTAAGGACAGCTTTTACACCTTCTAATTTAGAAAGAGGTATAGCATTTAATTGTCCTCTTAATTTGGAGGCATCTTATATTTCCTCCTAGATAGCCGTTGCTGATAAATAATTAACTTTTGCTGTTCTGCTATACTTTGTGTTGTGTGCTTTATAGAACCAATGCAGAGTTTTAAGTGGTGTAGTATGAGCTATTCTTTCAGTTAGTTCCTATGATACTGCTCATTTGAGGAGGTCTGTAGTTTCTGATGAAGCAGAATTTCACGTGGTAAAAGCTCAAAAGAGGACTTTTAAATGTGGACCCTAAAGTTTAGAAACAAAATTATATATCCTATTGCAGAATACTACTTCCCTTTTGAGAAAGAATACTTGATATTCCACAAGCATCTAGAGCAGGGGTCTCAAACTCAACTCAGCATGTGGGCCGCAGAGCAAGATCACAGCCGTTCGGCGGGCCGCACTAGGTCTACAAAAGGCAACTGTTACGCAACACTTTTCAGTGTCACAAAACAACCAGAAACTGTAGTTCGTGGATTAGTCTGCGGGCCGCACAAAATTGTTCGGCGGGCCGCATGCGGCCCGCGGGCCGCGAGTTTGAGACCCCTGATCTAGAGTACAAAATCATGATCATGAAATACAAGTGATCTTGGTCATAACTTGGCCTTTATAACCTGTTTTCTATCATGTGTCCCATCAAATCATAATTTGGAGATGTCCAGATGAAGTCCACCATTAAATGGAAGTGGCCTTCTTTAGGATCAAGGGCCTGAATACACCAAGTGAATAATTTCTCCCAGTATTAATTGACTCTGTGTAGGTCACCTTGCTCTTCTTTGTCACTTAACGTATGCCTATGAGTTCATAGAAAACTGTCTTTGTTCAGCTTAATGAGGATAAAAGTCTGAAGATATGCTTATACGAAATAGGGAACTCTGCAGCATGGGACAGCACTTCCCAGGGTGGATTGCAGCAGCACCAGACTCTCATAAGAAAGAGCTGAAAAGATAATGGAGGGAGAAAGTCCTCTCATTCAGTAAAACTTCAAGTGGGACGTTGTGCAGTTTGTTATGCTTGGAAGGAAGTCTAGACTGAAATCTGGATATCCCTTTATTTGGGGAGAGTGGTAGGCATTCGGCCAAATGATAATGGACTTCTAAAAACTATAATTATAAGATTTGTGTCATAGGGTTTTGGACAAACATGGTGTAGCTCAATCTTTTAAGAGATGCCAGAGCCTCAGCCTCCTTATCTCACAGGGAAAGAACAAAGACTATATTTGGATGTAGTGGCTTGTTTTCTCCTTACTAAAGTAACTCTGACTGCAGCCATTCTCGAAGAACAAATTTGCCAACAACAAGCTTTGAATTTCTAATAGCGTACTATACTCTGTTAGAGGGCACCTAGCCCCTGATAGCATGTGGATTACATCAAGTTTTCTGTAGCACAAATATGAGAATTATTTACCTCACTGGAAGACACTATCTGGAATCAGACTTTGTTTCCTGTGGCTATTTTGCTTTTGTCTAAGACAGTAGGCTTACTGACTACCTCATGTATCACCAAGTTTATTCATCAGGGTTGCTTCTGTCAAGGTCACTTCCCAGAAATAAAAGCGATAGGCTGAAATCCATGAAAGGAACTACTCTCATCTTTACACCATGTATAAAAGGCTGGCCTTATATAATGAGGATTTGAGCTATTGACAACTCATTCACAGTCTCCCTTCATTCACTATAATGGGGAGCTCTGCCTTGTTTTATGTTGTGTGATACATGACCTGAGATGACAGCTAATCTAGCGTGATGCTATTTCATTTATAGCTAAATACAGGTTCTAAGGAATTGAGAAGTAGTGGAAGTGGTACCTTCTAAAATCTTATCTGATGTCTCATATTCAAAATTTTCTTCTTCTAATCTCTGCATTATGAGCTCAGAGGTATACAAGTGATAATATCCAGGAAAAGGACACTTAGATTTTATGTGAAATATAAAAATGATTCTGGTAAATAGTAAACTGTGGCTAGCACCTGACAAATCTTCCCATTTCATGATGTGGTAAAAATAGTAAAAAGGATCATCACTTTGTTTGCAGGGACAATAAGTCTGCTACCCCAAAATGGAGCTTGGAAAATTATAGGTGAACTAGATACCTTTTGGGAGTACCTTATTTCCTGATGAATGTCATTGAAAAAAAACATATCTCTAAACCTCTTAGGAGTCATAGTTCAAACTATTCCATGAGGCATGGATCATAGGTCAGCTGAGAAACTACCTAAAGTTGAAGGACAGAAAATAAGTGTATAATACTAAAAATGACTTTGTGGTAAGTTGTATAAATAATATATTATTGAAAAATTTAGAAAGTACATGAAAGTTACTCCAGAGAGAAGATTGGTATATTAGAAATTAGCTTCAAAATGATTGAAAGATATTATTTTCAGTTGCAGAAATAAGTCATAGTTTTGGTTGCAAATCAGTTGGAAACAGGATGGATGTATTTTTGGATGGATATGAACTAGCTATATTACTTTTAAAAAGTGTTGGAAAGTATAGAGCTAGAAAGAAAATGCTAAGTCTGGGAAGTAAAGTCTTTAATATAGAAGACAAATAAAATATCCCTCAAGTATGCTGCTTAATTATTAGGAAAAATTTCCAACAGGAGCTTCACTTTTCAAGTAACTCTATATTATCCTTTTCATATATAGGTTGAATAGATCCAAATCTATTGTCCTAAGCAAAAGTGGTTTAGAGGGGATAGGAGTGAGAATGAAAGCCAAGCAAACTTGACTCAACATAGTTACTCTGCATTGCTTGGCTTTAATATCATACAGGTTCTCTTCACCAAAGAGTAAGGTGGCTAGAAGTTGATTACACCTTCTTCCATGACACCACACTTTCCTGATTTGCCTCTTATTTCCCTTTTGTAATATCATCAGTTTCATAGCTGCAACACTTTCCACTCAGATATTTGCACTGCTAAGTCCTTTACCTCTTTCAAGTGACTGCTTAAATGTTATTTTTTTAGTAAGAGTTATCTAACCACCCTACTTAATATTGCATTTCATCAGCCCTAGCACTCCTGATCCCACTTACCTTGTTCTATTTTTCCTTCTTCTATGGCTCTTATTTCATTCTAATACATTAAATGTTAGATATTAATTTTATTTATTACACATTATGCATCTCCTTCTCTGATTAGAATGTAAATTCACTCCATAAGGCAGGAATATTGTCCTGTCTGGTTTCACTGATTCAGCAAGCTGGAGCAGAGCCTAGCATGTAAAGATACTCATTAATATTTGTTTAGTGAAAATAAAACAAAAGAAACCCATTACCAAAGAGCCTTAAATTCAAAAGAAAAAAAAAAAAAAGACTATACCGTTCTGGTAGTAAAGCCCTTGTCAAGAATTCTGATTCCTAGGATATAACCATAGAATCATGTCTGAACTTATCAAAGACTAAGGATGATGGGCAAGCCTGGATCATATATATGATGCTTCTTGCATGGGGATAGAAGGGTCCATTCTACCAAACCAGGCACCAGGAATGTTGTTGCTATGGAAGAGGAATGACATCCCAAAGAAGAAATGCTGGGCAACAAAGCACCTACGAAATCTACAAAGGTTAACTGTCCCTAAGGTGGCTCGGATGAAACTTTATTCCATATTGGCACTCCATGTTGGATAGTAAAAATTTATTGAATTAAATTATCTTTCCTGATAATAAAAGCAGTAGATGAACAAAAAATAAATAAATAAAGTTCTCTGTTAGTAACCTACATGTCTCTGGACTACTCTTTTAATTATCCATGGAGCTTGTTATATAGCCCAGTCTCAGAAACTGAGTTCTATAGTAATATTATCAGAAATGAACAAAAATATGCATTTTACTGTATGACATAGGTATCTTGATAACAAATGCCAAATACTGATGATAAAACAAGTGTGTCCCTTCAAAACCTAAAGGAAGATATTCTCAAAGTTTTTTTTCCTCTAGATTATGGTGAATACATTTAAAAATGACTGCTTATTTTTATGCATTCCTTCCTATTACACCATCTTCCATAATTTTTGAAACTTCACTTTGTTTGGTAATGATCTTGCCTTGAGGGATGAAGACATGTACAGATTACATTTGTTCATATATTGCAAATACCGGCATAGCTGAAGTCATGAGTGACTTCTGACAATAACCAGGTCTTCTGAACTTTGTCTCATGAATTAAGATGAATCAGTGAGACAATGAATAGTTTCCTAAGAAGTAAGCCTGAAAGAGGAAGAGACCAATTAAAAAGAGGAATTAAAAAAAACGATGGGATAACATGATCATGAGACAGTGAACGATGCTTACGGCTGAAGTACACTCAAACGGAGTCAGTGGGTACATGTTGTACCCTTCAGCAGCTGCCTTCCTATTTGGTTTAGTTCTGCTTAATTTTGCTTTATTATTCAGGATACAGCAGCTGAACAAATAAAAAAAAATAGGCTTCCAATCTAATACGTTAGTCTTAAATTGAATGAGCCAAATAAGATTACATTTCCTATTCTAAAATATCAACCTTAGAAGAGATTGGCCAGGGAGGACGAGTTCCTGATGTTGGTATCAGGAGTGGGATGAAAAGATTAAACCAGGAGCCAGCAAACTTGTAAAGGGCCAGAGAGTAAGTATTTTAGACAGCAGGGCATCCAATTTCGGTCTCAACTACTTAACTCTGCATAGTGGGGAAACCAGCCACAAATGAATATAAATGAATGGGATTGGCTGTTTCAATAAAACATTACTATTTATGACACTAAAAGTTGAGTTTCAGAGAACTTTCACATTTTATATAATATTCTTTTTCTTTTGACTTCTTTCCAACAATGTAAAAATTTAAAAAACGTTTTTTAGCTCACAGGCCATAAGAAATTAGGCAGTAAGCTTCATGTGTCCCATAGGCTATATACACTGCCAACCCCTAAATTAAGCCATGGATGGTCTCAGGCTGAGAGTGACTGCACATTTTATGTGTTTGGATAATTTCCTAACTTGAGAAGATGTTTAGGAGTTTCAGATAGATGCAAGTCTTTCTCCAAGATAAGTCATTGGTTTCCCATTCATTCCCAGTTGTGTCCTTTCCTAAGGAAAATGTTAGGCGAGCAAGATGAAGGTTGAAGGCAGCAGGTGGTGGAAGCCACCACGTGCTACTCATCTGCTCCATCCACAATCTTTGTGTGGAGTCTGGTTTCAGAGTGCTTATTCTGATCAGTGGATGGGAGGCTCTGGCAGACCTTTAATCCTTGGGTTTATTCAGAACACTGAGAAAAATAGAGCTCATTTCTGATGATCAGTGTGATCAGATCATGCAATTCTTTCCTTTTTAAAAAAATATTTTTAGATTGAATTTATTAGGGTGACATTGGTTTGCAAAACCATACAGGTTTCAAGTGCACAACTCAATAAAACATTATTTTCACACTGCCTCATGAGCCCTCCACCCCAAGCAAAATCTCTTTCTGTCCCTATTTTTCCCACTTTGCCCTCCTTTACCTCCCCTCACCCCATTTTTCTCTGGCTGTCACCACACTGTTGTCTGTGTCTATGTGTTAAATATATGGGTGTGTGAGTATGCATTTATTTTGCTTAATCCCTTTACCTTCTGTCACCTGCGACCCCCCCAACCCAACTCCCCTCGGACAGCTGTAATTCTGTTCCATGTATCCATCTATGCCTGTTTCTATTTTTTTCAACAGTTTATTTTGTTCATTAGATTCCACATAGAAGTGAGATCATATGGTATTTGTTTTTCTGTAATCTCCAGGTCCATCTATGCTGTTACGAAAGCTAAGATTTTCTTTCTTTTTTTTTTTTTTAAAGACTGAAGAGCATTCCATTGTGTAATGTACCACAGCTTTTTTATCCTTTCATCTACTGATGGGTACTTGAGCTGTTTCCACATCTTGGCTATTATAAATTACGCTGCAATGAATATACAGATGCATATGTTCTTTCAAATTAGTGTTTTTTATGTATAAAAACTAGAACAAAATGTAACTAACTAGTGGCTACCTTTAACTATTGGGATTAAGGTTCTAAGTTTCTTTTTCCGTCTTTATTTCATTATTTTTGCTTATCTGTGTTTTTGTTTTGAATGCAATCAATCTATATTGTCTAATAATAAATAAATCATTAAACTAAAAAAACTAATTTACTAAAGTTGTTTTACTCCAAATACACCATTTTTGCTATTTGCAGAAACAGTATAGTGATAGCCAGAGGGAACGGGGGATGGGCTACGTGGAGTGGGGAAAGGGGAACAAATGAGACTGGAAAGAGACTTAACTTTGGATGATGGGCTCACAAGGCAGATGATATTTCACTGAATTGTACACTTAAGACCTGTAAGGTGTTTTCTTTTTTGTAACTAGAGAGTCAGAGAGACAGTGAGAGTGACAAATAGGGACAGACAGGCAGGAAGGGAGAGAGATGAGAAGCATCAGTTCTTCGTTGCAGCTCCTTAGTTGTTCACTGATTACTTTCTCATATGTGCCTTGACTGGGGAGCTCCAGCAGAGCAAGTGACCCCTTGCTCAAGCCAGCAACCTTGGCCTCAAGCCAGTGACCTTTGAGCTCAAGCCAGCATGGATTTTCTCTGGAAATAAAATCTGCAGAGATAAATTTTGAGAACCTGAAAAAATAAAAAAAAGTTAATAACTGTGTCTTAAACCTGACTAAAAATAAGTTAGTCATCCTTCACATTTTTCTTACAGATTTTTTGTTTGTTTGTTTGTTTGATTTTTGCATGAAAGAGAAGCACCCTTATGTAGAGTGAAGCCAGGAAAACTGCATTTTATTTAGACTTGCAAAAGCCATCTGGACGGCAAGTTAATTTTTCTCATATCTTAGTGTAAATATAAACTGATCTGAGCAAAGGAGAAATAAAGAAACAATCGCACACAAAATATCATCAGAGGTATTTTTTCAGGTATTTAGTATTCTTTTCCTAAGAGCCAAATATGTGCAAAATATTTATGTAGGTATCATGAAAGATAGGATAGGACACAGCCTCTGTTTGAAGGGATGTTTTTAATATTATGAATCATGATTGATTAATTAGGCAGCTTAAGAGAGATTTACAGTGTTATTGTTTCTGAGTTGTGGAAAGTGAAACTACAGGTAATTTATTTCTTTCAAGAGAAGCAATTAATGACTAATGACATATTTTTCTGATGTATGAGAGTTTTCGTTTTAACTTTATTTATTTGTATAAACAACAATTATCGATTTTTGGAGTACAAGTCTGTATGTAGTGCTTTCTAATGTTTGTAAACACATTGCAGAAAAATAGGAGCAATAAAGCCAGAGATACACTTGACACTAACAGGAAACTTCATTCCATTAAACAGCAAACTGGTTCTGGAAGGTGTGTTTTACCTTTGCGTTTATTTGCTGTAACCTCTTTATTTTGCCAGATAACATCTTGAAGCCGTGGGTGCTTTAGCAATTAACTTTAGGTCAGAGAAATAGAAGGAGAATGAATATGTCAATTAAGAATATGTACTTTGTGTGATTATCAGAGTAATGGGATTCTGGATATTTTATTTTTAAAAATTTAGATGTTCTAATGTGTGTGTGTGTGTGTACTTTACATATATACCAGACTTACAGTTTCAAGAGAGTAGAATCAACATATCTTTCCCTTTCTTAATAATTAGAAGATTGTCTCAAACCATGAAGGAGAACAAAGAACAGAAGTATGAATTCTGAATGTAAACGAAACCCGCTTATCCCCGTGTATAATGATACAAAGCAGATGGGGGAGAATACATGACATTCTAATGTCCCTGCAGTTGCTGGAGTGGTTTGGTGAGAAGCAAGGCAATTCACTCTATGGAACCCCGAAAAGCTTCCGGAAGTAGATACGACATGCAATGCAGAACGAGAGAGTGTGCAACAACCTGACTGTGAGGGAATTGCTGTACCTTCAGGCTTCCTCCCTAAACAGACATAGATAACTATCCCTCTTTATCTCCCTACCACATAAATCTAGACGGAAAGGCAAGCCCACAAGGGGCCAAAGAGCAAAGTTGTCTATAGAGAGGTTAGGTAAAGATGTGCATATGAAATAGTGAGAAACCTGCCTCTGTCTTTCCCCAACTAGCTTTAAAACTTCTGGGGTGAAACTGGAGGGTTCTTCTCTGAAGAATCAACCAAAGGTGGAAGGATTTATCCATATTTTCATGGGCAGATAGAGAAAAGCCTGTCACTTCTGCAGGGAAACCTTCCATCCCATGAACCCCACCCACTGACGCTGAACTACTGACGACCTCTCGTATCTCACCCTTCAATATCACCAACACCACAGCAGGCCACTGAGGACATTCCCCAGCATCAAAGATAGCTACAAAATAAGTAAACAAAGACATGCTTAGAGAGAATCGACCCACAGTTACTAGGATAAATGGTCTTTGAAAGGTAAGAGAAAATATAGCACTGAAGAGGAAAAAAAATGGTACAAAAATGGAACAGTTGGAGAACCTCTGGAAATTAGAAATATGATATCCAATATAAGGATTTGAGTACAAGGAAGGAAAGACAAAATCGAGTAAACGAAAAGGGAGAACAAAAACAAAAGAGAAAGGTGCGAGCAGAAGAGGCCCCGCCATGTCTGCTCACTGCCAGATAAAAGGAGAAAAGGATTCTCCAGCACGCCCACCAGGGGGTGACGCTCCGCCCACCAGGGGGCGATGCTCTGCCTCTCCCGGGCGTCGCTCTGTTGCGACCAGAGCCACTCTAATGCCTGGGGCAGAGGCCAAGGAGCCATCCCCAGCGCCGGGGCCATCTTTGCTCCAATGGAGCCTTGGCTGCGGGAGGGGAAGAGAGAGACAGAGAGGAGGGAGAAGGGGAGGGTTGGAGAAGCAGATGGGCGCTTCTCCTGTGTGCCCTGGCCAGGAATCAAACCCGGGACTTCTGCATGCCAGGTCAACGCTCTACCACTGAGCCAACCGGCCAGGGCCTCCCAACTTCAACATTTTAATCTTCCAATTTAATTGGGCAACTTACTATATTAAATACAAGAAGCAACATTTTATAATATTCAAGAGTATTTCTAAACTAGAGGTAATATTTTTTAAAAAAACAACAAACCTAATTCAATAAAAGCAGGGTAATATTTTAACTTTAAACTAGAATTAAGGGGTTGAGAAAATGCAGTATTTTTCATTTTATGCAAATTAGATGATTTTTTCTTTTGCAGCTCACACATTGAATAGTAAAATAATAATCCAGTCAAGTTTAGACCCTAATACTAATGATTTTATATGTTCAGCCTTTCTAATCATGCAGGTTTCTTTCTTTCTTTCTTTTTTTTTACAGAGAGACAGAGTCAGAGAGAGGGATAGATAGGGATAGACAGACAAGAACAGAGAGAGATGAGAAGCATCAATCATTAGTTTTTTGTTGTGACACCTTAGTTGTTCATTGATTGCTTTCTCATATGTACCTTGACCATGGGCCTTCAGCAGACTGAGTAACCCCTTGCTCAAGCCACCAACCTTGGGTCCAAGCTGGTGAGCTTTGCTCAAACCAGATGAGCCTGTGCTCAAGCTGGCGACCTCGGGGTCTCAAGCCTGGGTCCTCTGCATCCCAGTCCAATACTCTATCCACTGCGCCACTGCCTGGTCAGGTTCATGCAGATTTCTAAAGTCTTCTATCCCACATCACCTTCCCTGGTACCTCTATAAGATAGTTCCTGGGGAGGGGGAGGATTGTGGGTCTTAAAACTTTATGGAGATTGAGAGAACAGTTCTAGGGGGTTATGTATTCTGGTTCTGTATCACATTGTATTTATCAAAGATGACCTCACCAAGATACATTGATTCCATGTGGTGTCTTAAAATGGGACATTGACTGCATCTCTATCAGTAGGTGTTTCCTCTTCTTGAACTAGAGTGGGCCTTTGAAATTGTCTCAACCAATAGAATGTGGTGGAGATGATGCCATGTGATTTCCATAGCTGGTTGCTAGTTTATAAAGTCAATGCAGTTTCCTCCCGGTTCTCACTGTCACTGTCTCTCATTCTTTCTGACCACCATCTTAACCATCACCATGTTGTAAGAAAATCAGAGCACTTACAAATGTTACATATAGATGTCTAAAGTGACAGTCCAACCATATCTTCAGCTAACAACTAACATCAACTGCCAGGCATGCACATGAAGGAGCCTTTAGAAGATGCCAGCCTCCAGCCTTCAGGTGTTCCAACTGAGGGTCCAGACAATCTGAACAATTGTGCCTCTGTGCCTGGTCTGAACGCCTAACCCTTAGAAATGTTGAAGGGTAGATGATCGTTGTTATTTAAATTAAAGAGTTTAATTTGTGATGTAGCAAAAAAAAAAAATCAAAATTTGTTCTTACTTTACGTCGAAGCTACTTCACTAAATGACGTATGTGTTGAAGTCTGTGGCTGGTCAAGAATACTGTTCAGATTCCTGACTGCCTCAGCCACACTTGGGCTCCTGTATATACTATAAATACCCTTTTGAATTCTTGCTATGACTTCCATTCAGCCTTGACCTTAGCGAAAATCTCTTCTGTATTTTTCTAAGTGTTTTGTGTACTCTGTTTCATATTGATCCTTAAAGCAAGCATAAGAAGTTGCTATGACAGGCATTATTAATCCAACTTTAAAGATGATGAAATAAGTTGATAGAGATCAATGCATTACTTTAGAGAGGGTAGTAGTAGATGACATTGTGGGAATTGAATGCAAATCTTCTAACCTTTTATTTATTATGTACTTTCTCATCGTCTGCCAACTTAATACACCTATAATATATTAAAATATTATATTGTGAAATAATAAAGTTATTGCCACTTTATTTTTTCCACATATATAATTTCCTATTTTTTTTGTTCAATAAATCACTACAAATGAGATGTTTACAGCCTAAGCGTTGAGAGAAAAGCCTTAAAAATGTGCACAGCATTGGACCCAAAATATGTACTTCTAGAAGTTTATAAAAAAAATAATTAGTAATGTATAAAAAATTATAGCTATAAATATGTTTTGCAGCTAAAACATTACAATTTTAACAATAGTTTGATAGTTAAATTATCCAATTCTCTCTGCAGAAATAAAAATTATTGACCAATATTTTGACAAGTATTAGTATGTAAAATTAAAGAGGTTTTAAAAGATATATTGCATTATGCGAGGTTTTTATGTGTCTGTTTTGTTTCTTTTTTTTTTTTTAGTTTCTTTTTTTTTAAGTGTGAGGAGGGGAGATAGATTCCCGCATGCACCCTGACTGGGATTCACCTGGTGATTCCTGTCTGGTGCCAATGTTTTGCCCATCTATGGCCTATGCTCACAACCAAGCTATTTTTAGTGCCTGAGGCAGAGGCATCCTCAGTGCCTAGGCGATATACTCGAATCAATCGAGCCATGGCTGTGGGAGAGGAAGAGAGAGAGAGAATGAGAGAGAGAGAAGAAGGAGGGTTGGAGAAGTAGATGGTCACTTCTTTTATGTGCCCTGACAGGGAATCAAACTCAGGACTTCCACACACTGGGCCAAGGCTCTACAACTGAGTCATCTGGCCAGGGCCTTTGTGTCTACTTCTATATCTACATATACAATGTCTAAAATATTAGCAAATGTTTATCTGTGGATGTGGCCTAATTCAGTATGCATCTTTGCTATCTTTATTTTTGATTTTAACATTATCATAAAATTAAACCAGAAATAAATTATAATGGATAAATCTAATGCTCATTTTACTAAAAAATATGACAGTTCTAACCTATGTTAGATAGGTACATGGTTTTATCTGAACTTGCAGATTGACTTCAGTTCTTTCGAGTTAGGGTAAGTTACCTGCCTGAGTCAACCGCTGTGACTTTTTCTAAGTTATTTCCTGGCTTTATCACCTCATGTTGTGTAGGGCCTCAAATAATGGATCACAAATGCATACAATAAAATCCATGTTTAAAGTCTATCATTTTATATTAAATATAGGAATTTGAGATTGAATCAAAAGTTTTTAAGGGTTTTTCCCTTTGACCACACACTCTCATGAGCAGATGTAACTGTTCTGTCTGGTTTTCTAAGGTCAGTGTCTTTTTTCCTCTCATACTGTACGCATAATTTCAGAGGCATTTTTAGCTGAATTTATCATTAAAATATATTTTTTATTTTGGGGAGCAACATAAAGCTTATTCTGAAATTTAGTTTTCCTTTCTAGATTCTCACTTCATCTCACTCTAGCACATTTACTCCTAGTTATCTGTTTATAAAATCGAACTTATTGGGGTGACATCGGTTAATGTAATTATATTGATTTCAGGCGTACAATTTTATAACACATCATCTATATACTGTATTGTGTGCTCACCACCCTAAGGCAAGTCTTTGTCTATCATCATCCATCCCCCCTCCCACATCCTCTTCCTCCCCCACCCTGATATCTTTTATACGTGCCTTCCTCCCAGGTCTATTTTTTTTGGGGGGGAGGTCTGTTACCTTGACTATTTTTCCCTTTTGGAAATGTATTTTGTGGGCTCATATGTTTTAAAGAATTTTTGAAATTTATGTCTTAATTCAGTCATAGTTTTTAAATTTGTTTACGTTATTTCTGTGTAAATGAAATATAAACAGGTTATTTCAAGGAGGGAGCTAAGATTAAGCTGAAGTAAAGGTTATAACTGCCTAATTGCTATGGGTGATATTTTCCTAATTGGTTTAGTGCATATACCAATAGATGGGAATAGCAACAGAATGATTCCTAATAAGGAAAATAATCAGGGATTTTGGATTTCTGGGATTAGCACAGTCCTTGAACAGTTTAAGGTCTTCAGGAGAAAATGCATCCTAAAACGTGTAGGTAGCTGACTCAGGTGAAGGTGTCCACCTAGGATGTTCTGGAAGACTAAAGTCTGCAGTGTTGCTAGAGCTTATCCAAGAACAAAACCATTGTGGATGGGAAAAAACAAGGGAACGTTTTCAAAAATGCTGAATTAATACATGTCATCAATCTTTACCTGGCTGATTTATACCTTTTAACCAAACTCTACTTCATTTTTATTAATTTAGTGATTATTAAAAATGTCATGTATGGCCTGACCAGGCAGTGGCGTGGTAGATAGAGCATCCAACTGGGACGTGGAGGACTCAGGTTTGAAACCCCGAGGTTGCCAGCTTGAGCGCAGGTTCATCTAGTTTGAGCAAAACACACCAGCTTGAGCCCAAGGTCACTGGCTTGAGCAAAGGGTCCCTCGGTCTGCTGTATTCCCCCAGTCAAGGCACATATGAGAAAACAATCAATGAACAAATAAAAGTGCCGCAACGAAGAATTGATGTTTCTTATCTCTCTCCATCTGTCTGTCTGTCCCTATCTATCCCTCTCTCTGTCTCTGTCAAAATTAAATAAATAAATAAATAAAATAAAAAAGTTATATATGCATCTAAGTGATGTAGATTTAACTGTGACTTCCAACTCATCAAAACTATCTGTTGATCAAACAAAGCTGAGTTTATTAGACGTACTGCCATCAGAGAGAAAACTACCTTGACAGTCTTAGAAATTTCTCAGGAGTGTTGGAGTAAAGGAGAACATTTATTACACATTAGGGCCTGGGCAGGGAAATTGAAAGGTCTGTTTATAAGACAAGAACTACTCAGGATTTAGCATATTTTTTCAGATAATAGCTTTGGACTTATGGGCACAATCAGGCAATGGTTTTGAAGTCAGTTTGGATGATTAACTGTTGCTTTTCATAACTAAGCATTTTTAGTTACTTTACAGACGTATCTTCCAAAAGCAAATACTCCCTGGAGCAAGTAGCTATATTATTTTTGCCTAATCCCTGAATTCTTTAACATGGGGATAAAAGAGCATGCCTTGCCCTATATAATTTAAGACAGGAAGAGAAAATTACGTTGGCTTTAATTTTCACTTGTATTCTTGAGGAGGTGCGTTGGTCTACACATCAGACTCATCAGTGCCACTCTGAATAAAGCTCTGGTATGAGGCCACTCCTCAAAGCCCATGATTCAGTACATCTGGCTAAGGCTTCTGTATGCTTAAAAGTCTTCACACTTCATTCTGATGAATAACTAGAATTGAGAACATCCAGACTGCAGATACCTTAGGCATAGCCTGATATCTTCACCCCCTTGGGCTTTGTCAACAGAAGACCATAGACTGGGTGTCTTATAAACAATAGCAATGTATTACTCACAGATATGGAGGCCAGGAAGTCCAAGGTCAAGATACCAATAGACATGGTGTTGGTAAGAGTCCATATCCTAGTTGGTAGATGGCTGGTTTTTGCTGTGCCCACACATGGAAGAAGACATAAAGGAGCCCTCTAAGGTCTCTTTCATAAAAGTGCTAGTCCCATTCATGAGGGATCCACCTTCATGATCTCTTTACTATGCAAAGGCCCTACCTCAAAATATTATCCCATTTGCTATTAGAATTCTACATATAAATTTTGGGGGAAATAGACATTCAGTCTATAGCACCTGGGGTCAGTTAAGTACTGCAGACATGTAAACAAAATGACCTCTGTGGGGTGTGATACCTTGGCCAAGTGCACTAAATGATGACATATATAAAGCTGTAGAAAGATACACTTACCAATAATAACTTATGTACTCAATGCTTACGAAAAGAGACATCTCAATTTCAGTAATGTACACCATTACTGGCATTGCTTTTTCTAAAAATTATTTTCAGTAAAGGTAAAGTTAATGATAGGTGGGTACCTTCTATAGTTTTTTTTTTTTCAGTAAGCATTACAAAACTGTTATTCATGCAAATATTACTAATCAACTATCATTTTGCTCTTTGATAACATTTACTCCTAAAATGTGTACCAACTTCTGAAATAATTGTTTTTCTTCTTTTAGAATCTAATTTCTCATATTTGAAGATCACCTACATAAAAATAATCAGTGAATACTATAGATTTTCAGAAAAGATGTATATACTGCGATCAAATGTTCTCTTCATTGTTACTACATACAGTAGGTACTTTAAAATGTATTAAAGTTAAGTGACTCGGTTTAATGCCTAAAATTTCTCATCAATAAATAGTTTCAATGTTTTTTTCTTTGTAATATGTTCAATGGCTAAGCTTAACTTGTTACTTACGGAAATTATTTTACATTTTCTCATAAACAGTCCGCAGGTTGTAAAATGATACATTCTTGGAAGGTGCGGTCCTTTCAAATCTACAAAGCACTGAGATTTAATTCCGTGAATGAGAGTTGCTAAGCCCCACTCAGTTCAAATTAATAAATAAGCATCTAGCATATCTACTGGGAGGGGAGCTTAAGGCAATTTAGAAGCTGTCTGACAGATAACTTGGCGGTTAGAAAAGGACAATCACCGAGGTTTCATTTAAACCAGCGGCTTCATGCTGCTGCATATTTCTTGTCTCTTTCTGTTTTGCCAAGAGCAGAGGAAAAGAAACAAGGACTAGGAAGGAATTACAGCAGGGACGCTTGGTATTCAACAGTCTAATTGAGAATGCTAAGCAGACAAGGTCTTGCCTGCTCTCTGATGAAGATGGAGCTGATGTGCTTTCCCCCTAGAGTGAAGAGCAAAGAAAGAAAGGAAGCTGCCTTCAGAAAGCGGAAAAGAGTTTCTGGAATAAAACAGGCACAGAAAGCATTATGAAATAAGAATGAATTTTAAAAGGCAATGTACTTAAACATGTTTTTAGAAAACCCCAAGAATGTAGTTAAAATATAAGTGAGTAAAACAGAGTAGTTTCTAAATATATATGTATAATTATGTATTTAAATTGTTTTAGTCTTTCTTACAGGTTTCTTTTCTATGCTTATTGCCCATCTCTTCATTCATTATAGCCATTTTTTAGAGTTCTGAAACATATTTATAAGCTTTTTTAAAAAAAAAACAATTGGCCCTGGCCGGTTGGCTCAGCGGTAGAGCGTCGGCCTGGCGTTAGGGGGACCCGGGTTCGATTCCTGACCAGGGCACATAGGAGAAGCGCCCATTTGCTTCTCCACCCCCACCCCTTCCTTCCTCTCTGTCTCTCTCTTCCCCTCCCGCAGCCAAGGCTCCATTGGAGCAAAGATGGCCTGGGCGCTGGGGATGGCTCCTTGGCCTCTGCCCCAGGCGCTATAGTGGCTCTGGTCTCGGCAGAGCGACACCCCGGAGGGGCAGAGCATCGCCCCCTGGTGGGCAGAGCGTCGCCCCTGGCGGGTGTGCCGGGTGGATCCCGGTCAGCGCATGCAGGAGTCTGTCTGACTGTCTCTCCCCGTTTCCAGCTTCGGAAAAATACAAAAAAAAAATCCAACAACAACAACAACAATTTTCAACTTACTTAAAAAATTATTTTTGTAAGTGAGAGGAGGGGAGATAGATAGACTCTCACTTGCACCCAGACCAGGATCCACCCAGCAACCCCCATCTGAGGCTGATGCTCAAATTAGCGGAGCTATCCTTAGCACTCGGGGCTGACTTTTAACCAATACAGACACTGGCTGCAGGAGGGGAAGAGTGAGACAAGGGGGAGAGAGTATGGAAGAGAAGCAGATGGTCGCTTCTCCTGTGTGTCCTGACTGGGAACTGAACCTGGGTCGTCCGCATGCCAGGCTGATGCTCTAGCCACTGAACCAACCAACTAAGGCACCATTAATTATAATATCTGAGTCATCTCAAGGTTTCTTTCTTTTCTTTTATTAATTTTTTTGGCCTATTTGATTTCTTGGTTTTATTTTATCTTTTTATTTAAATATTAAAGTTAATGGGGTGACATTCATCAACAAGAGTATAGGTTTCAGGTGAACATCTCTATAGCATTTGAACTGTTGATTGTGTTGTGAGTCTCTCTTTATTGACACCTATTTTTTCTAATAGTGAGTCAACTTTTTCTGTGTCTTTGCATGACTAGTAATTTGTACCATAGACTAAACATTGTGGCTACTCCTTTGAAGGGAGTTGAGATTATGTTGTCTTTCTCTAATCAGTTTTAAATTTTGCTTCACAGGCAGTTGAATGACTAGAAGATGCTTTTGATTCATTTCAGTTCTGGTTTTACTCTTTGGGAGAGTAAGTCTGTTTCTTCAGTCCCTCTTAGTTCTAGGGAGCTCCTACTGCAGGGTATGACTCTTCCTCTTAAGGCACAGTTCTTCCAGGTTTTTCAACTGAATGCCGAAGTGGCTCAGTGAGGTTTCAACACTGGCTGGGACAGAATCCTAATGTCACTTGGCCCTGTAAGTCTCCTTGTATCCTGTACAGCTCTCAGACCCTCTGCAGTCACTCTATGCTGGGCATTGGGGAGTCTTGCTCTCGATATCTGCAGCCCAGTCCTCAGCCAAGAACCCACAAGGGATCCGCGTGCAAGCTGCTAGGCTAGGGCACCCTCTTTGAAGATTGCTCCCTTTCGGTTTCTATCCCACCAAGTCTAGCCTCTTTCCCACCTCTGACCTCTGATCTATGCCTTTTCCTTATCATCAAGACCTCCTTTCTTTGTGCCGTTTGGGAAATTGCCCCTTCATAGAGAGCTTAGTGAATGTGAGGCTTATCTCTAATTTTTATTGTCTCAGAAAGTCCTAAACTGCTCATTTCAAAGCCTGAAAAAAGTGTCCCATAAACTTTGTTTTATTTTATTATATTTGAGTACTGGATGACTAAGTTATTTACCAGCTACTTTCTCTGGAAGAAAAAAACTCGATAAACATTTTTAACATTTTATGTGAGTCAGTGCTATAATTGCAACTGTAGACTTCAGTGCAAAAGCAGCCAGACTTGCCGGAGCATCCACTGCAAACACATATATAAAATAAAGTAGCTGACTGCCTTTGGCCCCGTCTTATTTACTCCAGCCACAGTGCTCTGCAGTCAACTATTCATTTACCTAAAAACTAAATTCATAGTTAAAATTCACCTTTGCTTTAAGGACTTAATGCTGGAAGTTCATCTTCTCTGCAAAGCTTCTCAATAATGACTCACTTTGGAGCATTGTTTTCATGTTCCCCTTCCCTTCAAGTCAAAGGGCTGCTTTTATTCTCATTGTTTTATGCATAGGTTGTTCCAATTTTCAACTATTTTGAAAATTCCATGAAATAATTTTTTTTTTGTAGCCTGCATAGATTTATTCAAGAAGAGCCACCAGCAAGAATATTGGTTAACAGGATAGTTCCAACTCTGCTTTATTCCTACAAACACCAGTGCACTCGTTGGGGATGCTTTTTGTTCAGCTACAGGCAAACAGACCTGTTTCTAATTAATACTGATAATTGGAAAATTCACCAGTTTTATCTCTAGATTTCACCTTTCTCTAGAACCTACAACCTATGGATAAAACAATGAGAATAAAAGCTGTTTGACTTGGAGGGAAGGAAAAAAATAAAAATGATGCAACAAAAGTAGTGCAAACTGGATGTCTAAATGCCCACTGAAAAGCTCTAACTAGATGTTCTACTGGATGTTGATTTCAGAAGTCCCAAACCAAAATTTCCTCTTTCTACTCTCCAAAAGTTCCTTTCTTCTTAAGATTTTTATTACTTCTTCGTCAACACTCAAATTATAAATCACAGTATCTTTTAAAAAAAACAATTTCTCTCTTACTTCCTACTTGTGTTAGAGTTTATTCACTGTACTTTGGAATCATTTTTCTTATCCATTCTCTGCTCATTCCTGTTGACATAATCCTATCTGAAGCCTTATCACTGCTCCCAGCAGGATTATAGCAGTAATTTACTAAATAAATTTGTGCCTCCATCATTCACATGCTGCCAGGATTATGCTTCTGGAATAAAGTTATAATCATCTCCTTACACAAATATCTCTCCTAGTTTTTTGTTACTTATGGAGTGAGGGCAAGTTTCTGAGCATGCATTTCAAGTCCTTTCTCGGCTAGCTAGACTCTGTTTTCAGGCTCCTCTGCCACTTTCTGTGTTGTGCTCTCTTTTTGGGATGGTACATTCTTGGCACGCCAGTCATCAGTTCTAATTTTCACTACCAAGAGCAGGTGCTGCTCATCATAGCACAATTTCTATATTCTGGGAATCTGTTATTGATGATCAATTTGCCGTTTCTCATTAGCTATAAGCGACTGTCACCCATTTGTCCACCCTGGTCAAATTAATCAACTTACTGATGATACAAGTGTTCTGAAGTTTTTGCTATTGTGCTTCTGCTTCTAATTCTTCCTTATACCAGAAATGTTGTCTCTTCCATGTATTTCTCATCTACAAAACTCCAAGATAGTTTTCAATGCAACTGGTTCCTGGCTTTTACCACGTTTTAAAAATAACAGTCACCACATTTATTGAGTTTTATTTCTGAGGCAAGTAATATCATAAATGCATCACATACTTTGATTATTTCATTGAATTCTCAAAAGAATACAGGTCCTTTCACTGCATTTTACATTGTATTTTGTTTAAATAATTGTCTTTTATTTATTACTAGATTATTGATTTCTCAAGAGAAGGATTCAGATTAACTTCATTTGCTCCTTATCATCATTGTACATTGCAATACACAACTTCCTGAACTGAATTTAATTTTTCTTTTTCCCTTGCTTCCTTTTACTTTCTCTCCCTCTGCAATATGTGTGTCTGTGTGTGTGTGTGTGTGTGTATTCCTAATACATTTACTATCTGTGGGGGGTTTTTTGTGTGGTTTTAAGAAAGGTTCTCTTTGGATGCAACCTGAGAAACTCTAAGGTAATGATCATTTTCCCCTGGCTCTTATCACTATCTGATTGAAGTAACTAATTTTTAGAAGTATCAGACATCTCTTATGAGTTTTTAAATAGTCCTCTCATGTTCTTCATTATTACTCTCTGTGAAGCTTTTTAGGGACACCTTTCTACTACAAATGCTTCCAGACACTTTCACTTCCAGACCCTACCTAAGCCACATGTTCCTGTTTTGCCAGTATAAGGCTGCCTTTCTGTAGGTGTCCATATACTGAAGCCAGTGGTGTTCTGAGATGTGAGGAGAGTAAGCTTTCCTCTGCCTGTTAGGAGCCATCTTGTTACTCGACACAAAGTTAGCAGTTCTTTACTACTAAGAATGTGTCTGTTAGAGCAACCACTTCACCTTCTATTATTTCTTGTCCATTAGGTACTGCTTATACATATTTGTTATTTGCTTTCATAGCCTCTGTTTTACCATTTTCTAGAAATAACCCCAGTTTTTAATTGAAGATCAATGCCTCAGAAAACTTTCAATGTATAGAGCTCCATATTTCTGCACCATGGTTAAGCCCACTTCAGTTTAAACTGCCACACTATCTTAGCTATAATATTTATTTCACATGTTGAAATGTGACTTCAATAAATCTAATCAGAATGACATTATTCAAATTTCTATGGGGGATACTAGAAAGGAAGTTCAGTGTTTCCAGGGGAGTTTAACCCGAAAAGATGATGCTTATGCAGCCATTTTAGCATCAGCATAGGAGTTTTTATCTAAGAAAGAAGAGGTCAAGAAAAGATGTGAAGCCAAGAGGTAGGGAGAGAGAAACTGAGTACTGATGGTATATGTTAAACACTTAGTACAGCTGAGAGCAAAGTCTGGCAATTGCTGGACTTCTGTACATCAGGCAATAAATACATTTTTGCCTAAGTGAATCTGGGTTTGGAAGTCTCTCATCTGCAACAAAGCGAGCTAACTGAAATGGGTTTAGGCATAAGTCCATAGGACTATTTTTCTAATACTGAAGTCATTGTCACAAAGAGATGAAAAATTAAAAATGCATATTTTTTTGTTTAACAACACAGTTAGAATTTATTTTAATGAGAATTTATTTTGAAATTTACTTTTAGCAACTTTTAAATATATAATATATTATTTTTAACTGTAGTCACCATTCTGTGTGTCATCTTCAGGACTTACTTATTTTATCATTGAAAATTTGTACTCTTTGACCATATTCACCCATATCACCCATACCTCACCCCCTGCCTCTGTTAACCACCAATCTGTTCTTTATATATATAAGCTTAGTTGTTGTTTTCTTTAGATTCCACAATTAAGTGAGATCATACAGTGTTTGTTTTTCTTTGTTGACTTATTTCACTTAGTATGATGCCCTCAACGTCCATCCATGTTGTCACAAATGGCAGGATTTCCTTCTTTTTTATTGCTGAATAATGTTCCATTATATGTATCATTTTATTTATCCATTCATCCATCAATGGACACTTGGTTGCTTCAATGTCTGGGTTATTGAAAACAATGCTACAAAAAAAAACCATGGGGGTGCATATATCTTTTTAAGGCAATGTTTCCATTTTCTTCAAAATAGTACTCAGAAGTGAAATTTTGAAAACCTTTGATAGTTCTATATTTAAGTTTTTTAGAGGCTGTCATATTGTTTTTCATAGTGGCTATACCAATTTTCATTTCTACCAACAACACACAAGTATTCCCCTTTGTCCATGTCCTAACATTTAATTTTTTGTCTTTTGGATAATTACCAGGTGTGAGGTGATATCTCATTGTAGTTTTAATTTGCATTTTTCTGATGGTTAGTGTTGGATGCACATTTTCATGTACCTGATGGCTACCTATATGTCTACTTTAGGAAAATGTATTTTCAAGTCCTTTACCATTTTTAATCAGTTTTGTTTTGTTTTGGTTTGGTTTTTGCTGTTGAATTATATAGTTCTTTATATATTTTGAATATTAACCCTCATCAGATATATTGATTGGATATATTTTCTATCATTCCATAGATCTGGTTTTAATTTTGCTGATGCTTTTCTCTGAAAAAGTGTTTTAGTTTTATATAGTTACACTTGTTTATTTTTGCTTTTGTGCCTTTGCTTTTGGTATCAAATTCAATAATAATAATAATAATAATAATAATAATAATAATAGTAATTGATGAGACCAGTATTCAGGAGCTTACCACCTGTTTTCTTCTAGGTGTTTTATAATTTAATGTCTTTACATTCAAGTCTTTAATGTATTTCCAGTTAATTTATGTGTCTTATGAAAATAGTGTTCTAATTTTATTCTTTTGAATGTGGCTGTCCAGTGTTTCTAACACTATTTATTAGAAAAGACTATTCTTTTCCTATTGTATATTCTTGGCTCCTTTCTCATAAATTAGTTAACTATATCTGTGTGAATTTATTTGCGTGTTCTCTATTCTATTCCATTGATATATGTTTCTGTTTTTATGCCAATGGTATACTGTTTAGATTACTATAGTTCCATATTATTGTTTGAAATCAGGAAGCATGATACCTCCAGCTTTGCTTGTTTGCTTTTTAAAGATTTCTTTGGCTATTCAGGGTCTTTTTTGGTTCCATACACATTTTAGGATTGTTTGTTCTATTTCTGTAAAAAATCCTTTGGAATCTTGATAAGGCTTGCCAGAAAGCCAATTTTTTTCCCATCCAAGTACTAACCAGGCCCGACCCTGCTTAGCTTCCGAGATCAGACAAGATCGGGCGCGTTCAGGGTGGTATGGCCGTAGACGAAAACCAATTTTTTAATAAAAGTATTACCCTATTAACCCACCCTTGACTCCTAGACATAGACTTTTGTCTTTTAGATCAGTACTTAGTTTAAAATCAAGTTATGACAAACCCTTTCCCAGGATTTTAAATCCGGGGACCAGAGATAATGAAGCAACCTCACCTCTCATCCTTAGCCCTGTGGCACAAGCCAGTCTAATTGAATAAAACATAGAAAGCAAACGAAAGCATCTCTAGAGAAACATGTGGACCTTTCAATGCATTTCTCCTTCCGAAATTAACATGAGGACAGATCAATGAAACAGTAATAAAGCCATCAACACAGGACTTAAGTCCAGATCTATGGACTCCAGCATGATAGTCCCTGTCCCCTTTGCGCCTGCTACGCTACATGGCAGAGGGAATGGATTTTTATTGGTTAGACTCCTATACTAAATTCATATTTGAAAAATAGTTCTCCAAATAATTTATTTAAAATTATGTAGGAATTCCTTAAACCACTGCCACTTCAGTTGTTTCCTGTGACATGATTTATTCAAGAAGTAGCCTGGCTGTAAGGCCAGTATTTGTGTCTGTGCTTCAGTGGGAAATCTCTGGCTCGGCCAGTTTGTTCCTCCCATGCTGTAAGCTGAGATCCCGATCAAAGGTAAAATTACATGTATTGAATAACACCAAGTACATCTATACTGAGACACAAATGCATGATAATGAAAAAATGTGGAGAATTGGAGGGGCCTCTGTGCCCTTCTGCTGAAAGACCGTAACTTTTCAGAGAGCTGTATACCCTCACAAATATTTTTTCCCTTCTATAAATAATTTAAAAGGTGTCTTCAGTTTGAACTTCCAACAGGGGCAAACTCTGCATAAATCTGTATCATTTTCATGCCCAGGTCTAAGTCCTGTGATAAGGTACAATATAATTTATGAAGGTCACTTCTTTTGCTATTTCAGTCTGTGATGATTTGGTGAAGAATATTAAGATGTCCATTTATTTCAAATTTCTTACCTATACACCCAATTTAAGTTCCCTGAAGAAAGAGAGAAAAATCCCTGAAAATGACAGTGATGAATGCACCCAAGCAAAGCATAGTGAGGGGTCAGTTCACAGAAAAGCATGTTTATAAAATGTAATTCAGACCCTTCTCCCATCTCAGCTGCACAATCGCAAAGTGGGTTAAGTAGTCTAGTAGTTTTCCAAGAGGTTTAGACCTAGTCTCTCTTCATTTCTTGTAGCAAATTGTAAATGACTTTGAAGATGAGCAGAACTAAATACAAGTTTTGTATCTCCTGCCATTCTGCTCCATAATCCTCATTCTTTTTTACCAAAAGGCAGGGCTGATGCTAGGGAAATCCTCTCTCTTCTTCCTCTAGGAGATTAAAAATCCGAGAGCAGAGTCTCTGGGAAAGCAGTTTAGAGGGCTGTTGTTGATTCTCAGGATGGAGTCTCACTCCCAGAAGGCTTATCAAGCAATCAGTGTGCTTTGGTTGATCATTTAGAAATAGTGTTTGATGGAAGAAAATTTATCAGGGGAAACATTCTCTAATGAATTTCAAAAGATAAGATCTGTACTTCTATTATATATTTTTCTGCCAAATTAACTTTCAGCCGGCATGATGGAAAAGAGATACATGAACAAAAAGAACAGCTGACTACCAAACACCAGGATTTATGTTCAGTTTGAGGGAACTAGATATCCCATTCTTATTTCTGACTAATCTATGTTAGCTACTTGTTTACCATCCTCTTTATTTAACTCTTGAAATATCTTTGTTAGTATAACTGAAATAAAATTATAAAGAAGGAAATATTAAAAGGGCCTTTGGATATGTTGCAGAAACTGTCTTTGTTGTTGTCATATTTTCAAAAGGAACCAAAAAAATAAAGAGGAACACCTGTTTTTTGAATTCTTAACATTTGCATTTAAAGCAATTATTTTCACCCAATGGTAGTTAGTTTAAGGTTTTATATATCTGCCTTAAAGCAGTCTATGTTGCACTAACTGGCTTAATCCTAAATTCTGCTACTCCAGTTTGAAATCGAAATGCAGCCTTGGCAGGAAAGTGAAGATGCCATATGTAAATTGGCATTGGACCTCTTTCATAATTCCCACCTTCAGCTGCCCCACCCCCAATTAGAGGATTAAAACTGTTTCTCTCTGGAGATGAAAAGTTGAGAAGATCTAAGGGCGCGCGTGCGCGCACACACACACACACACAGTCAATTCCTTTTCTTTCACAACCTTCTTTAAGGAAACTCATCTGCCCTTTGTCTCAATATTGCAAAACACAGAGGAACCAATGGCTCCCCTGGAGGCAGGGCTGGTGAGCAGTGGATAGAGCATCTTCCTCCTCATTCCTGACCACCACTCCTCTTGTCTGGGAATTCATCATGAACATCCAACTGCCACTAGAATAGAAAGTGGGGACATACAGATTTTATCTGTTCACTTTCTGGTAACCACTTGCAGAGCCCCATGACCCTTAAGGGATTTACGAAGACTTGAAAATGTGCTAAGGAACTCATATGAGTTAATGGTAATAATTCATATACATTTTGGTCTAGAAAGATATGTTTTATGTATAGTGATAATAGCTGACAATTATATAGTTACTACTATGGGTCAGACAGCATTATAGCCTAAAAATAAAATTATAGATTTTTAAACAAAGTGCATGGACTGTAACTAATTATACAGCATGA